>NW_010178694.1:5447-16172 GCF_000695765.1 Mesitornis unicolor
GCTGCCTGTGTGGCATGCTGCCTTGCTCTCCTCCTTCCCTTCTTAGCTGTTTCCTTGGGTGCTTGGTAGAAGCATTACAGACTCATGATCATTGCAGACTCCAGCATTTATCAGCAGTAAGAAATGCTGAATTTAACAATGTAGTTTTTTACAGTTTCAAAACAGCAATTGCCAAAATCTTCCCTAACCCCAGCTGATGCCTGGCAACTGGCTGGGCAGGCAGAGTCCTCCTCACAGCCTGGCACGGGATGGCCAAGGCAAATCTGATTTGGAAGAATGAAGACATTTCCTCTCTCTTGGCGACAGGCAGGGAGCAGTAATACGTCCCTTGGCTAGAGCGGGGCATTTGAGTGCATCCCCCGTGACATTCTTATAAGGCCAGCTAAGGAAATAAATTATTAAATCATTAGTCACTGGGTGCACAAGTGGTTGAAAAACATGCTGAACTTACCATGGTTTGCCCTCAAACTGAGAATACATTTTTAATGGGGTCACCCAGGGTCTGTATGGGGCCTGTTTCTGTTTGATATTTTCATTAGTAACTCGGATAATGAAATAAAATATGCTTATAAAAATCGACCCATCATACTAAGTCAGGAGGACTATGAGCATATTGGGGCCCAGGATTAAAATTCAAAATAGCAATGAAAAATTTGAGAAGTTTTCCAGAATCAACAAATGGAACCTAAGAGAGACACGTGCAAAGTGGACAGAGGTCAAAAGGACTTGTATTGAAACTGGGGGTGGCTGACCAGATGGCAGAAGAGGCCTGGAATCTACTGTGGGGTAAGCACAGACTGGGTGACCACAATGACACCCATGAGTGTACTCATGAGGATGGGAAAGACAAAGGCTGGGTGTTAACTTCATGGCATTGGGAACTTCTCAGCTCAAGTGCTGCATCCAGCACTAGGCATCACTTTTTAAGAAAGAGGTAAATGAAGTAGAAAGCCCCGCGAGACCAGCAAAGGTGTTAAGAGGTTTATGAAACCTGACCTGTGGGTAGGGGTTGAAAGAACTTGGGGTTTAGTCTAGCAAAGACAGGATGGATGGGACTGGAGGGAGCAGGATAGCAGCCTTCAAAGGCTACTGTAAAGAGGATGAAGATCAGTCGCCTTGGTGTCCACTGGGAGTGGGAAAAGGAGTAATAGTTTTAACTGGAAGCAAGGGAGAGTTAGATTAGATATTAGGACAAACTTCCCAACTATAATCAAAGATAGGCTCAGGAGCAGGCTACCTTTGTGGGCTGGGGGAGTGCAGTCATTAGAGGTTTTTTAGAACAGATAAGGTGAACATCTATTGGAGATGGTTTATTACAGCTTGTCTCATCTCAGCACCAGGGAGTAGGCCACACAGCCCTACCTTGCTGAGATTGCTAATCTCTCCCTGCAGGAATTCACTGGAGTTTGGCAGCAGCTGAGGGACATGTGTTGGTAGCTCTTAATGTGCTGCCTGGGAAGCAGAGCAGCTCCAGCAGGAGGAAAACCCAAACATCTACCTGGGACATGAGTAACATGAGCACGTGGTGGCTGATACTTACACAGGCATCAGTCACAGCTGCACATCTTTGCTCACAGAATAGGCAGAGCTTCATTTAACTTCAAGCTGTACTTGGGCTTCCTCGCTCAATGCGATCCTTTCTTAAAACATCTCCTAAGGCATCTGAAGGCAACAGTGAAGTTCTCTTTTCAAGCCTCATTCCTGATGTCTAAGCAGGTTGGTACTCGGAGGCAGCTCTCGCAGGAGCCATCGAACACCACAGTACTGAGCTTATAAATTGAGTCAATCTCCACAACACAGTTCCTAATTGTAGTGCTAAAAAGTAAAACATGAAAGCTGCGAATGGCAAAGGCAACCATACTGCTTTGTACATCAGACCAATTGTACACCAGTTTCTCATTGTCTTCCTATTTCCTTACCTTTTTTCAGTGTGATACAGCCTGTGATAAAATGTGCTTTAAAAAACAGATGGTTAAACAAGATGGTTAAGCAATCTGCTTACTATTATAGCTTCTGCCCTAGCTGTGAATCAGTGCCTCTTCACTGTGATAGTCCGGGATTATTTGAGCACATAGGTTTGTGTTTTAGGAAACAGTAAAAAAATGCCTACTTAGTGATAAATAATTGGTTTTTCTTTAGAAGCACTTGTTATCACCTCCTCATACAGAATATTTTTAGTACTAGCAAATTATCTTCTTCTCTGCTCCCTTGAGACATCTGCTCTCCATTTGGCTGACTTGCCTCTGCTTCTACAGCTTGTTTCTGGGAAGGAGACTCCTGATATGACAAATTGGAATTATTTCCAGGTCTTCAAACACTTCACTAGTTCCTGACTCATGTAATTGAGCCTAACAAATTCTGCACAATTGTACATGTTTTAATCCCTCTTGCCTACCTAATTTTTGTCATATTGCTTCTGCTGTCAGCAAGCTGCCCTTAAAACATTGACACGAGGCTGTCGGCAGCAGAGAGCCACTCAGGAACCAGCACTGGTGCTGAGGCCACTTAGGGTACACGGACCCACTGAGCTGTCCTGCTCCTCTGCTTCTTGAAGGAAACCCTCTGGAAGCAGCACGGTCACCCCATCCCAGCCATGACGGTGGGGCCACTGGCGTGGGAGCACAGTGCCTTTGAGCATCCATGACAGCTCCCTAACACCGTGACTTATGCAAGAAAAACAGAACTATCCCATTGCTATGGGCCACACTGCTTTTGTTATGTGGTTTCTAAACCTCATTCTGTAGAGCGAAAACTCCTCCTGCAATCACACAGAAAGGGGACAGCATTTTTTTCTCCTTGGGTTTGGCAGTGAATGCCAGAGGGTCGATCAAGAGCTAAAAAGTAATCACTCGTGCTTGTGTGTTGTGCTTATATCTATAGTTACCCTCTTATTCCCTGTTGTACCCTGAGATATATGTGTACTCTGTGACCTCACACTATACAAATATATACTATACACATGCACTATTAAAATGTATTTCCTCATGCCTTACTATAAGAACTGTCAGTTTGAATTTTTCTAGAAGCTGTTACAGTACGAAGAGCTCTGCAAAGCAAAGCATTCAGCCCCACAACATGAGATTGAGAGTAACAGTGAAGGAAGACCACACAGCTGATATTTTAAGGGGAAGACCTTCATAGAGAATCAATGAATAGCACTGAATATTAATATCTTTGACTCTTAATATTTTATTTTGCATATTTTAATAACAGTCAGAGCATCCATTCTCCTCCCATGCTTACAGAAACCAGGGAAGGGCTATGCTAACCCATCGGAAGAAAGTGGCGTGTGCAGGGAGAAGCAGCACCAGCACCCGCTGAGCTGCAGAGGAGTGGGGACCGCTTGGCATCAGCCATCCCCCATTGTGCTGACCCCCTAGCATGCCTCCAGGCTCAGGGTATACTGAATCAGCTGTGATTTTGTCTTGAAAATTTAATGCTTTAATCTATCCACATGGTATTTTCTCTAAGATCTATAGCTAAAACTCCAAGGATATAATATGTGGCCATGAGAAATGCATCTAGCCATATGTCCTTTTTCTATGGGACATATTAAATCCTTTTTAATTAGAAATACGAGAAGTCAATTGTTTTGGCAGCTGAGTGCCACATACAAAGCACCCAGAGAAAAGCACTCTAGATCCTATTGAAAATACTTGGAATGAAGTAAAAGCAGAGTAGCCCAGGTGAAAAATAAAATCTGAGAAAAAACCCTAATGTTTTTCTTAAGCTTTTGGTTAGTGAGAAATTAACCTACCTGTCTTTTTATACTTTAAGTAAGATATATGGAACAAAGGCTTTGTTTATTGCAAATTAAAATAATATGTAGACTTGCTTTTTTGAGATAGCTCAGAAATCTCTTTTATGGAGATGCAAATAAACTCTGTATATGAAGCAGCAGGTAGGGCATATTCAGCAAGCACGTTATCACTTAGCTTCTGCATATAGGACAGTTTCTCTGCCTAAACAATATTAAATGTTTTAGTAATTCATTGCATCATTAAGGACCTAAAGGGCAAAGACGTGTCAAGCCAAGTACACTGCTTTGTCTCAACTTTTCCTACACCCAAGGTTACAGCAGGACAGTTCAGTGGCACATTCCCAAACACTGAGCCACTGCCAACATTTTCTTAATGGGATTAAATTGTGCCTTGTTACTGTACAAAGACATATTTTAAGTATGCCTGGCCATTTATTTAATGTATGATTCTCTTTGGCCGAATTATTACTCTGGATTTGTGAATAGTAAAGTCTTTATTTCGTTACTTGCTGTAATTTTTTTCCTAAAATTTATCCAATTAGTGATAGAGCTATTAATAGAATGGAGAAGCAAGATGGGTAATTTAGTTGTTTTTCCCTTCTGTTAGTATCTCTATCAATAATTGAATAAATACTAAAAGAAGTACAGCATCTTGATGTACTTACAACTCAAAAAAATATTGAATTGATAAACAACTGTCTGGAGGGATTATCCTGAGATGACACCCAGAAGGAGGGGTTTACAGACAGCAGTAATACTAGCCACAGCTAAAACAAGGCACAGGCTGGTCAGGGACTAGGCTCAGAGGCTGGGATGAAGAGGGGACTTCTGCCAAACTGGGCCTCTGGCATCTTTCTGCCACAGGCAATAAAGCAGCAAGGAATCATTGCTCTAAACAAAGTCGTCCTTGGGCCATGGTACAGGCAGTAGCCACAGACTCAACAGATCAAACATGTTGAAAATATTTCCGGTTGCTGCAAATTCTGGATGAAATTGTAACTAAAAGGCAGTTTTCCCTCCCTTGAACTGGCCAGAAAAATGCCTACAGCATGCTCAGGTTTACCAGGCTCCTCTCCTCCCCACTCTCTCCCATGGGAGCAGCAGCTCAGTTCCCACCCAGCGCAGCACGGGCTGGTTTCACTGGTGCTGCTGGGCAGCCGGAGCACGCCCAGGCACCAGAGCCCTGTGCCTTGTATGAGCAGAACAGAAACACGCTCTGCTGTGAAGACTGTTTTCAAGGTCTCGTATGAAACAATTTGTTGCCTGCTGCTTTTGAGCCTCTGCAGCAAGAGTCTGTAGACAGAGGGGACCATTCCCTGCTCCACCACTCCACTGCAGTAGCTCTGTGATGGTACCTTGTCCTCAAGGCAGGACTGAGACCTGGCCTGGACACAAATACTGAGCCTGACACAGGAGAGAGTGGGTTCCTGCTATGGAGGCAGTGAGGACTTTGAGCAGATGAAGCAAATCATGCGAATGCTGCCTGTTGCAGAGGGGAAAGGAAATCAGAAAGCTGTAATTAGATGCATTATATGTAGATGTCATCTCCAGGCAAATGACATTGATGCAGGACCCCAGCCAGCAGTGCTGGTGACCTCTGTGTACCCACAGCGGTGGCTTGCTAGATAGAATCAGCATGCTAAAGCCTTAACATAGCCATAGTCTGTATTAATGTGGACACAAGTTCCTACTGCAGAGTTGTTAACCATCATAAGATGTGTTCCACAATATTTTTTGAGAATTTGACACTCACTACAAACATATTACGATCAGGACTCTACAGTGCTTGGTTCCTGCAATTGTTCAGCAATCAAAGTCCTTCACTCGCTTAAACATTGATTTATTAAAGACTTGATTCTGATCTTATTTCACAGCTATATATTTCCACTGCTCTGATGTTATCCCAAATGACTTTAAAATACAATGCCTAAATGTGGAAAAATTAGGAGGATTGACAAAAGGTGCACAGGCAGAACATTCATACATTTCATTTTGTTGCTGAAGACCATAAGCCTGATTCTCCCCTCTTGAACACTAGTAGAAATCAGGATGAGTATATTGCAATTATGCTGGTAAATATGAGAAGATAATTAATACAATGATATATCATGATCAATATTTTCTGTCTTTTGTTTTATTCTAAAAACCTTTCCATTTCTGTGTATAATCACCAAGGGTCAGCACTGGTGACTAACTACGATTTATAATGAAGTAGGGCCGCTCAGCTCCTTCACACAAAGGATCCGAGACAACACTACCAAGGTCTGCACTGCTAACAAGGACTGCACCACTTCCAGCGCAAAAGCCATCATTGGTAGAATTAAAACAAATTTATGGCAAAAATTAAAACATTTATATTTTAACATGTCCAGGCTTTATTAGGTGTTCTTTATACAGTCATCTGGTATGTTTAAAGAGTGAGCAATCATATAAAAGGAAATATGGTCGTAACTGATTGAAGTAATAAAACCCTGAAACTAAATAACATCTCATAACTCATTACACAGCATATATTAGATTTCATTACATCAGTATATGACTTAGTAGTAAATTCTCCTGTTGGTCGTAAACCTCTAAAGTGTTGTCATCCTGAAAAATGAAATTAAAAAACAGAAGACGACAATGCCAGGATGCTCCGGTGCTGCTCATACTGTTACAACAGAGCCCCATCTGGTGTCGGGGTGAGCTGGCCTTGATGGGCGATGCTTGGGATGAGCAAGATGTTTCTCCCCGCTGCTGCCATCTTGTCCAAGATGAAACTATCCCTCAATGCAGTGGACTAGCACTGCCAGGGGTTTCTTTTGTGCGTAGCCAACAACAGCGATATGCCAGTAACAGAAGCCAGAGCTGTGGTCTGGGTGCCCGTCCCCCCTCTCTCATGGCAACTGGGAGTGTGAGGTGCTGTGACTGTCGCTCACCACCTCAGGCAGGGCACCCGGAGGGGTCGCTGCCCACCCATCCTCCTCACCCTCTGCCAAAGGCCATGCCACTGTCGTGGTGCAGCACTGCTTCTAATTTTCACCCGTCGCCATTCACAGCCTGACACTGCTGTGAGCTGCCAGGCACACGGTGGTAGCTTTGCCACATGCCCTGGGCTGTGGAGAGCCACCACATCTGTCTCACCACTCAGGGAGGGTGGCATAGCTGGATCCCAGTGGCACTGGGGCTGTTGGAAGAAATGTTGAAGAGCCAGCTCACCAAGCCACATTACTCCATGGAAAACCCAGCACAGGGGCTTTGTGAAAACCCTTCTCTTTCTGAGGCTGAAGCACCTTCCAACTCTTGGGCTGCTGAGTCCCAAAGGCTCTTCAGGGTGCTGGTGCCTATGACAATGCTTCAAAGGGCTGAGCAGAGTGGTGCTGGTGGCCTGAGTGCATCCTGGAAGGCCAGTGCCCTGCTTGTGGGTGTGAGGGGGTAGTACCCACCCCTGGGAATGAGAGGAGTGGGGCTCAATCCCAACATGAGCTCACCAGGTCCCTTGCTCCCCATGCCCACAGTTCTTCCTGTGTTCTAAACAGCAAATGCTTCATGGAAACTGCACAAAAATGCACCTCTAAGCCAGGGATGGACTCTGGTAAGTTCTTAAGCCATGCAGCCGCAGCATCAAGAACCCGCTTTTTGTCTTCTTATAGTCCCCAAAGTCTTGAACACTCCTTGTGCTGCAGCACAGCAGCAACACCTCATCTGGGGCTCCCTTCTCCAGCTCCACAGCTCAGGTCCAAGAAGGGGACCAAGCCCAGAGCCAGCAGCTTTCTCCCAGGTGCCCCTTCACATTTAAGTGTCAAGGCTGGCATATCCTGCTTCAGCACCAGTTGGGCTTCTGCTGGTGAGGCGGGTGGCAGGTCACTCACTCCACCACGATCTCTGAGCATCCCTGGGATCACCTCACAGTGAGCTCCTTGCTGGGGGGCTCATCTGTCACATGCAGGACACCAGAGCTCAAACATGAGGTAGGCTCTGAAACATGTCCACAACCCCAGCCCAGCAAAACCAGGCATAAGCAGAGGCTGTCATGGCTCTGGGTGTCAGCTATAAACAATGATTCTTCTCTTCAATTCCCCAAAAGGCTTTTATGTTTCTTTCTTGGAGAACAAGCCTCCCCTCCTCCATTTGACAGTTTATAATTATCCAGAGCAACTGATCGGCAACTGTGCCGTTTGCAACATCTGGGAGATCTTAAAGCAGATCCCAGTCCAAGCTGCACTGATGTAATTGTTTTGCTGGGTAAAGGATGGTAACTCTCCCCACGTGTGTTTATACTCCTTCAAAATAATCCAATGGTTTTTTTGAAGCTCACTTACGTCAGCACATGCTTTATCGTGTCTTATGTGTTTTTAAAGTGCTGGATGGAAGCAGCTGGAGAAGCCCCCTTTCAAAGCATACCTCCTCATGTTCTTTTTGAAGTAGCTTGTTGAACCACTGTAAAGTATCTAGGCTCTAGCGGCTGTTTTGGAGGTGTACAGCCACACCACTAGGTTTGACATACACATGAAAAAATAAGTATAAAAATCATTGAAAGAGATCCCCAAAGCTTCAGGGGTAGAGGTGGCTATAGCCCTCCTTTCCATGAGAAACTGCAGGAGCCTGTGATCAGTTAAGAACAAATCTGTGCAAAACCAGGTCATCTGTACCCCTGACTCCACCAAAAATCAGCTCTGGGGAGTAGCTGCAAATCTATGAAGATGTGAATGATTCATATTCATCAATGAAGATGTCCAGCAGAAGATGCTGGTCCCAACAGAAGTTGCCCTCAAGACCTGGGCAACAGACGGGGTGAACAGCGCTCCTTGGCGTAAGCCAGGTGAACCTAGGCTACCATGTACAAACATTAAACTGAAGACCTAAATGTCTGTGATAATTACATCACCAGTCCCATAATGGGAATAGCAGCCTCTTCATAAGACAGCTGGACTTCCAGAAGGAAGTAGACTTTGTTACTTTTTCCTTGGAACTTCCTTTATTCTGTTTTCGTGTTGTTTGGGTTTTTTGTTGTTGTTTTTAGAAAAATAAAGCATCTCTGATATCTGCCAGTGCAGACCCAGGTCCTGTCTTTGTCCCGCTACAGCCTAAGTGCTCCTAGGCAGGGATGACTGCCCCCACAAAGATCCAAAACGCTGATCTTGTCCCTTCTCTGGTACCTTGGCTTTTGCAATGCACAGAGCAGGGCTAAGCCAAACCTCACCTGGCAGCAAAGTACATTTTGCTTTTTATCAGAGCCACCTCTGCACTGCCATGACCGTCTTGTGAGCTCCAGCAGGCAGGCTAGGTGCCGAGCATCGGTCCAGGCCTGCGTATACACTGATGGAAAATTAAAGGAGTTTTCTTCTGTCTTCTTCAGGGTGAGAAAGTGCAGCTGAGACACATTTAGGACTTGGAGAATTTTTAGTTAATTGAAGTAAACCAAACATAATCTAGCTGCTTTTATGACTATTTCATAACAGTATCTTTTTAAGCTAATACTCCATTGGGGAGCACAACTTACAGACATAAAACCTCTGAAGTGCCTTGAGGAGGTCTGAGCTTTGGACTCTGAACTTTGCTGCTTATAAACAATCATTTCAATCTGCTGGGCCGCAGCGGGAGTATGAGGCTTCATAAAAGGGCTTAGGTGTTGTAATACTGAGCGCAGCAGCGTTTAACTCCACATCTCGCTATCCAGCCTCCCTGTGCAATCCAGAAGATTTAGACACAAAGAACCAGATCTGCACAGGCCAGCGGGGAACCACTTCAGGAACCGCTGAGGAGAGCACAGCCCAGCTGTGCTGAGGTACCTCTTTCTGATCGGGTTTCAAGCCCCAGATCCCTTCCCAGTGCAGGAACCAAAGCAGCACACTCTCATAAAATAGCAATTCCAGCACTTGCTTGGGGTGTGGAAGAGAAAGATCCAGTGCTTCTTTTTGCTGCAGAGATGTGAGAGCTCCAAACCCAGACCAGCCCTATAGTTGTCAGGGCATCCTCTTGTAACCATTCTGGTTCTCATGGAAAGAAGCAGATTAAGCTGGGCCAGAGGAGATGGGCACTTCAGTTACATCCAGGCACTCTTGAGGGAGAACAAGGACAGCTTGGGCTCCACTCATGATCTGGTTCAATAGGTGACACCTAAATGTTCTTTAGCGAAAACTTAAGCCTCAGTGATTGCCAATAACTTGAGGTTCCCAAAGCTAGGACACACAGACCGCATCCTCTGCAGTGGCCTGCAAAGCACCCTGGCCTTTGCCAAACCACCACATACCTCTCTTTCTTCACCATCCTACTCAGTGGTTCCATTTCCCAAAATGTGTTCAACCACATGTTTTTCTTTCTCCCTATTCTCAGTGGCCATCTTTTGTCCACACATAACTGCCTCAGTCTCATCTCATCCTCACTGCACATCCCCAAAGGAGGCAAAGGGCATTGAGATAAACTTATTTTCCCTACGCTTCTTCCAAATCCCTGCAGTATTTTTCCTAACAATTGCACTAACAAAGTGCACTTGAGTTTTGGCAACCCAGGGTGTCAGACAAGTCTGGCACCTAGGTCCACCACCACCAGCACCGAAGGCCTGGGCAAGCCAAGAACTATTTAACACTGAAGAATATGCAGAACTGCACCGAAGAAAGCTTACAGCTCTGCATAGCCTGCAGAGGAGTTTGGGGAAACTGTGTCTTAGGATCAGGCCCAATTCTTCAACAGGTACTTAGATGCCAACTCAAATTGTTTACAACAGAGATATTTGCCTACAGATTTTTCAAGATCTTAGCCCTCTGGGCCTTAGACTGGCTAAAAGAAGCTATGAGAAGTGAAGTCACTCAAGGCATTTGGGTCAGCTGCATACCAGGTAGAACATCCAGTTCCAGCCCTGGTCTTGCCCCAGAGCAGCAGGGGTTCAGGTTGCTTCTGCCTGCTCCACACTGCAGGGGCAGCCCTTACCCAGGCCAAAATTTCAGCCCATGAAAACTCACGGCAAGGGCGCAATAGCAATGTAG
>NW_010178694.1:16203-23735 GCF_000695765.1 Mesitornis unicolor
ATAATCCTTGACCTTTGCTATCTAGAGAGAAAATGCTTCAAGTAGAAATGTGTTTATTATATTAATGCTAAAACAGTTCCATTATAATGACAAGCATGATGTTTCATCAAAATTCTTGTGAGATTTATATCTGCTGTAGCTCTCCTTCGGATGGAAGTTGGATGTAAAACAAGCATATGTTTCTTGTTACAGAGCTGCAAAAAATCCATTGTTTCTGGGTTGACCGACTCAAAATTTAAAGAAATCAGTCTACCATAACAGACACGATCTTCAGCAATCAAAATGTATTCTTATATTTCACTATGTATTTAATAAAAGAACTTCAAATGAAGTGCAGGTTCCCTTAAAAGTGATGAAAATTAATTCAAACTAAAACTGTCATCAAACTGCAGGATTAGCAGTATCAACTCAGACTCGCTCCTAATTTGATATGCATAATTTAAATGTGCCAAAGATACTGTGTACTCAAACTACAAAAAGACCTCAGTAATTTATAGAATCTGTGTAGTATTTATATCCAAAAAACCTACATTAATGAAGATGGTTTTAAAGTCAAGTTATGAAATGCAAGATGTACTACTGCCTTGTGCATTATAATATAACCTTAAATTGTAGGTTTGCCTTTTTCCCAGTAGAAACCCCTCTCTCATTCAAGAATTCTTTTCAATCCCCTTCAGACCACAGCTCAACCTTTCTTTCTATACTCTATAGAGGTCACAGATATATCAGCTTCTTTCTAAGTATTTCTGCCCTTACCATCAGAGGAATACAGATTGTGACGCCTTTTTCAAATCTGTGAGAATCTCTGTGAGATTTGCTCCTGGTACCACCACCTGTAGTATCCATTGTGTGCATGGATGAATACCAACACTTCCTCCTAATATTTTCAGAACAGATCTACTGAACCTAGACATAGATGCGATTACTCTGCACTTCTGCAGACATAGCCCCAAGCACCATATATTAGTCATTTAGGAAAAAGCTCAGGGAGTTTCTGCAAACTAAGTGTCTTGCTCAGTGTTACCAAAGAATCTTATGACAGCAGCAGAAAGAAAACCCCATTCTCCAAACCAGAATGTTCTTTCCTTCATCATCAGACTATCTTTTCACCTCTGGCCATTTGACCCCCTTTACTGTTACCACACTCTTCCTAAAAATGAGGCAATTTTGCAGGTACCAGAATGGCTGTACAGTCCCAAATCATTCACAGAAGAGCACACAGCCTGCACGGGGAACACGGCAGGATCCCAGATAGCTGCACAGGTGGGATGGAAGCATCACAAGGAAATTGAGAGACATGAAAACCCCTAATTTTTGCAAGTCCATTCCTTCCCATCCCAGATATTTTTAGGGATGAAGAACTGAGAAGTGAGAATTGCACTGATCTTCCAACTTGTCACCAGCAGGATTCAGATCTTTCATACAAGGAAAGCTCCTGTTTCCTCCGGTTACAGGTTAATACTAGTAGCTCAGGGTGCACAGAAGGGAACACCAGAGGGTGAAGTATGAAATGTCTTCCAAATTACTCATCCATTAGCCAGTAGCACAAGCACCCAAATCTCCCATCACATATTCTAAATAAGAGTCTACAACTCCTGGTTTCCAAGCAACAGATACCCCTCTCTTGCGCCCACCTCCCTCTTCCCTGTTTCTCACTATTTTTAGACTACACACCCATCTCTGCCAAAAAAAAAGACAAATACATTTTCCCTACTAATGTCATTCTAACATACAACTGAAGAGCATTCAGTGAACTTTTTCAAAATACTTTAACAGGAGACTCCTGCACATCATAGAAACTTAAAAGTTAAAAATGATCAAAGTTAGAAGAATCTGAAAACGCATCTAAATGAAAGCTGTTCAACCACTTCCACTTCAGTGAACAGGCAAGCTTTTAACACAGCTTCCTTTCTGTTCCTACTCTTGAACTATAAAGACCAGTTGGAAACTCTATTATTAACTTCTGATACTCACCTCTGACTCTTAAAAATGTGAGTGTAAAGAGGCCAGTGATTTCAGGTGTGTTAGACCAATTGGAGCACGGCTGCTTTGCACTCCACTCAAATGTCAGACTATTTTTAAGCACCTGACGCCAACAAAACCCTTTTCTCTAAACCAAGTAATTTTTTAGTTACTGTAGAGCCACATTAATCTTAATCCACACCCACAGTCAAATAAGCAGATGCTGTCTTTCTACAAAATCCCAACTGTTGTTGAGGTTTGACCAGCACCTTTCAAGCACTACTTCTATTAGATAATTAAGTCTTCCAATAATATTCTAACAGACAATTAGTTATAATTCCATTAGAAAAAAGTATTCTAATAATTCCAGAAATAGAAGTGTGAAACTTCAGGCCCTATTTGTCTCTTGAAAGAAAATTAGAAAGTTCTCAAAAACATACACCTATGTATGCTTCAATCATAAGGTTACTATAGAAGACGAAAGAAACATCGTTAGGCATATAATATTCCCACAGACTTTTCTGGGATATCAGTGAGGCAGCATTGTGTTTTACCGCATCAGGCTGTGAAGTTTTGAAATAAGTATTTCACCCAGGGATCACTGTATCTATCCTACAGATATAAGCAACTGAAGCAAGCTGATGAAAATTAGTAACAATGATGAGCAAAGCTGAACTATGGTTTCCATTCTAACTTCCAATACAGTATTTTATTTATCTGGTAATACCAATTCAAAGCTACAGATAGTTTGCTCCATATTTATGTGTTTTTTTCTAAACTGCTCTAGCTTTTGGTTAATGGATTCTTGCATTTGGCAGACAAGTAAGCATAAAAAGAAAAAAAAAACCCAAACCTTGGTACTATCGCACCAGATTATATACTTCACACAAAGAGCTATGTGATAGGCTTTGGAACCAAAATCTGCCTCAACTTAACACTACCATTAAGCTATGGAAGACTAAACTCAAGGTCTTCAGCCAGCAACAGCCAGCATTTTCTGGACACAACTTAATTCCTTCTGTTTTAAAGCAGAGGCCAAATTCCACATGTATCTCTAATGTCATTAAGCCTCGTAGTTTAAAATACTTGATATCAATCACTGTAAACAACAACATGCTTTAGGCCATGAAAAAATACATGGAGAGTTAATTACACTGTTGAAAGCACATCAGCATACCATTTACCCTTTAAAAGGGTAAAAAGTCTCAAGAAGCTGAAGTAAGAGAGTCATTACGGTTTATACAAAAATAGTCTTTTAAGGATTAACAACATGTAACAATGTGTACAGTATAAAAAGCTAGTGAAACATTTTCTGATTTTGTGATTAAGGTACTATCTATATTTTCCATTACTGCAACACATATGTGCTCGGATGCACAGAATATTACATTCTGGTGTCTCATGATGCCGTTGTAACATCAATCACTGCTCCAGTATCCTTGTCTCCAGGGAGAAGCGATGAAGGAAATAAGCACTCCCATTTTAATTTAACAGAGCAATTAGCACCGACAGCCCTGCATGTTTCTTACCCAACCCGACAACTGCAGAAAACAGCTGCACTATGAAAAGAGCAAGAATCAAAAAGCTGGAATGAAGACTGCATACCACTAAGCTAACATGTAATGTATATGCTCATAGGAAAGATCCGAACATTAGCTTGTTAACATTTACAAAGAACTCTTCCAAGTAGATTTTATACTTTGACATGTTTATTTTAGTTGGATGAGCAGATTCAATGAACAAGCTGAAACAGTATTCCTCAGCCTCACATTTGCCTCCCTGTAGGCTTCTTTAACAAATGCTTAAAAATATCAGAAATATGTGGAAATTTGCATGAAGTTCAATAGTTATTTCTTGTTCCATGCTTCTCTTTCAAGTCTTTCACGGATTACTTCTTTTAGGTACGGTTCAAGATAATGCTTATCCTGAAAAAGAAAAGAATATATTTAAATTTGCAGGGTGGTCCAGAAAAAGCTCAAGCTGTTCCTACAGATTATTTGTTGCACATTCCTCTTATTTGACTAAAACTCAACTAATGGAACACCTTGACCGTGTTTAACACTTACAATCCAAACTGCTTAAGGAACTATGCAGTTACTCAGTATAGCAGCTACCTAAATACTATCAATAACACCACAAAAGCCAGTCTCTGCTTATATAGAGAAATGTAATACCCTTATACTATCCTATAGTCAAAAGTTTAGTGATAGGATCTCTCTCTGCCTGGTGATTTGGAGAAAGCAGAGACAGACATTAATGCAAAGTCTGTAAATCAATCCACTACAAAAAAAAAAAATCTAGTTACATCTGTAAAAGAAGGTGCAGTTTGTTTTTCAGATTACAAGATGACACTGATTTCAGTGTGAAATTTCCCTTTAAACTATTCTTCCTCTGCATCTACATGAATAAAAGCCTTGGCTCAAGATTTTTCTATAAAATTAAGAAACTTACCAGAAAAGTAAGAGACCTTCTCTAATAATTTCCAAGCTTGTTACAACACATTTCTTTATCTGAGAGCTTAGAAGAAATATTTTGTCTGAATATAAACAATGTGCTATGGCTTCGAGCTTCAGTTTAAGCCTGTGTCATCTTGAGCAAAATGTTATAATTCCCATTGAAAGACTGAGATTTTTAAATAGTGATCAACAGCTGTGCTTTCCAAAGTTATCCTACAAGATACACACTCATTTACTCATTATAAAGAGAAAAGCCCAAAGACTAGTCACAGCAGTGCCACCTAAGACCTCCACCTTGGAAACATGTTGTACACGCACCTCTTCATACTTCAGCCATTGGTCTTTTGGAAGAATCTGATGTTTCAGGCTTAAGTCAAGTGCTCGCTTTATGCGAAATATTCTTTCATTGTAAAGATGTTCTGGAAGTCTCTTCAGTGCTTCTTTCACATCATCATCTTCATACAGTGTATCATCTCGCATTAATCCTGTACCAAGAAGATTTTACAGTATCAATGAATATATGTTCTTAAGCAAGATTTAGGATTGACATGGGTGTTTCTACATAGCATAGGCAAAATATTTCCAAAGCAAAATTATGAAGAAAAATCAACATCTAGAAGAGCACCACTGACTGCTGACAGAGAACAAACTCTGAACAGTGGCTTACACGTACTCTATTTACTTGTCTTTCTCAAGAAGGAATGGAGAAAACAGCTATCCAAGTCATTGAATTTTGTAGAAGAATAAATATGCAGAACAATAAGTATTCTGGTTCTGAGAGGTGGACTTATGCTCACCTAATTTTATATCTGTATTTAAGACAAGTCCCTAAGTAAAGGGTGACTACTTCAGATGAGAATACTTCAGTACTGAAGATTTATTCTCTAAACTCCACTGTGCATAGTGACTAGATCTCTATTATGCTATGGAAACCTGAAGCTAGACGTTTGTGCCCAAGTTGGTACCCTCTCACCTTGCCCCCAATTAGAAGTAAAAACAGGAAGAAGCACTCGGTCTTCTCAAAGCCAAGAACAGCCCCGCACTGCATGTGGAACAAAGGATTCCCAAAATTCAACCAACCCTGCTTTAAGTTTCAGTATTAACAACATTGTACAAAATGTTACTTCTGTAATATTCCTAGGCTGATACAGATTACAAGAGTAAACCTACTGACCTGTGGTTAAAGACTTTGATTTGATGTGACTGAGGTGACAGAAGTCTCCCAAGAAAACAGAAATTGCTTTCGAGCCACAGGGAGTTTTCAAACACACAGGGAGTATGGCTGCTAGTTTAATCACTAGACTAAATTCAATGTTTCTCCTCAGTTTTTAAATGCATTCCCAGAAGACCATCAAAAAGTATTACTGTCTTTAAGAACTTCAGGAGACTAAAAAAAAAAAGCAGCACTAAGCACTGCATCTCTGGAGGAAAGACCTAAGCTTATTTCTCCACAGTTATCTTGCTATTTCTTTTCTAACTTCCCCAGGGCAGTCAAGTTAACTTCCCTTAAGTAGTTTGCTCATATTGCAGTCAGCAGTAAATTGCAGCCCCTGAATATTCAGATTCTCTCATCATCTAAATAGTTTAAACAAATTTGGAATGAAATAACTCTGAAAGAATTGAAGACAATACCATGAAGGCAACCTCCTCTACTTAAAGAAACACTATTTTTACACCTATTTCACCACTGTACAGGCCAGAGAGACATGAAGTGAAATTATGGTGATACAAAGGGCAGAACTAACTAAATCCTTATTTGCACTTTGGATACTTTGTATAAGTATTGCAGACAGACTGACTGCTATCAGTGCTCTCCAGCTTCAAGGGCAGACTTTGGGTTAGAAGATACTGGCCGGTGAAAGTGACTTGATGGAAAAAAAACAAATAGTCAACCTTTCAGGACTGAAAATTCTTTCAATTGTTCCAGTTTAACCTGAGCTGTTCTAAGTTACTTCACTGAAAACAAGAGCAAACACAGAAATAACATGAAAGTCACTGATTTATTACTAGGTAGCAATCATGACTGAAGCTATTGCTAACTTTCTCCCCACAAAAGTAGTAGCTAATTTTGATCAAGACAACTTATGCCAAATTGTACATTCATGCACCAGTTACAAACACTTACCAAGTTTGTTGAATCCAGCTGCATTATAATACCACTTGCGAATCCTGTCTAACAGGCGCCCACCTCCTGCAACTGAATGCATCACCAACATCATCAGTCACAGAGTAAGATAAAATTCAGCACCTACATGCTGCTATGACAGTACACAAACACTTGCTGGCCTCCTTGACACGCAGTAATGTAACACTGCATCAAGTTTAAGTCAGAATACTTACCACTCGGTCTCTGCTTTTCAGTATCCCTTAACTGACACCAAACAGGTAGAATGAGCGCTGTTATGTAAAATAATTTGACCTCTGTTTCACTAAATTTGAATCTTAGACTGCTTTAAGACTTGGAACAACAGTAACTGGTCACTGTCAAAGACAGCACCAACACATTTAGGCTCTGTAACTTCTACTTGAGCTAAAACAAATGTTCTACATAAAAGCTTTTCAAGGTTTCAAAGTTTCTACATTTCTACCAGTACACCATTAGCACACTACCTCATCAGGCCTTATCCCTTCGCATTTTAGAACTCGGAAAGAAGTTACATGAAACTACTGAGGCCCGCAGTGAGTATTCGGCCAGGACAGCGATCCCCAAGGCCACTCCGGGGCTCCTCCAGTGCTCCCGATGACCCTCTGCCCCACCGCTCCTAGACAACCACAGTCTCGGTGTCAGCCCAGAGCGAGGGGCCGCCGCTCAGCACGGATGGCGAGAAAACCCGCCCGGCCGTGCCGTGACAGAGGTACGCCACCTGTGCCCGTCAAGGGCACACAGCGCACACCACCCATCGGCTCCCCACCTCCCCCTCACGGCCCGCCTCGCCTCCTGACGCCGGACAGAGCCAGCCCAGCACCACAAACGCCAACAGCACGACCCCATACGAACGCCCCTGACCGCCCACCACCGCCTCACCGGGTGCCCTCGCCGCCATGTTGACCTCGGAGCGGCGCGCTGCCTTCTGGGCAATCCGCAGCGTCCCCGGGGCGGGGGCGAACGCGCCA
>NW_010178695.1:0-2212 GCF_000695765.1 Mesitornis unicolor
ACCATCCCCGTGCTTCCCTCCCCACCAGTAAGGACTGGAAACCCCCACACTGCAGCCCCTTCCCCGGGGGGAGCAGCTCGGATGTGATGACAGGAACTGAGGCTTTAAGAAAAGCAGCTCTGTGTCTATGGCAGGAGGTGGCTGACACAAAAGCGGTGTTTTTGAGAGCAAACCACGCGGCGGTTCGCAGGCAGACAGGTACCTTGAGAATACTCACTGCGAGGGCCGCGTTCTTCTGCAGTTTGTTGTAGGGGCTGTACTTGGGCTTGGGTGGCTTTCCCGCCAGGCCGGCTGCTCATGTGCTGCGAGGGGAGAAAAGCGCGGTCACGCAGAGCCAGGACGGCACGGGCAGACTCACGGCATCGCCCCCCGAGACCCCCAAGCCTCACACATCCCCAGGGAAAGGGCAGGGCCAGTCCCGGCACCATCACCTGCTTGAGCTGCGTCTCAGAGTTGACGTAGATCTCGCAGACCTGGCAGTGGAAGGCCTTGTTCTGGATGTTGATGCTGCCCTTGTTGCCGATGCGCTTGGCCTTGTGCCATGCCCGCGCGAGGAGCTTGCCCCGGCCGCGCCGCAGCTGCGTGCTGTGTCCTTCCAGCATCAACTTGTGCTTGGCGCCTGGGGCACAGGGGACGCTCAGTAAACACCAATCGTGACACTGCTGCGCGCCGTGACGCCGGAATGCCCCTAAACACCCTGTGCTCAGTGTCCCCCCCACAGGACCCCGGTTCCCCGCACCAACCCACGCCCAGCAGCAGAGGGGACAGGAGGTGCTGTCACCGGGGATGCACCAACCCATCCCCAACACCTGCCACACTCTTGTGACCTCCGTGACTCCGCAAGCAGAGCAGAAACTCTTGGCTCCCCGCAGACCCCCTCCACGTGCCAGACCTCCAGAGCTGCTATTTTAAGTGTGGACTGGAGCCGTCGCCTGTCCCAGGGCGTTAGCGCAGTCAGCAGAGCCTGGCACACGTCGCCAGCCGTGCCGCAGCATCCCAGTGGCGCCCAAGGTCAGAGCGGATCCGGCCGGAGCCAGGAATAGCTCAGCAGGGAAGGAGGAACCCAAAATGCCGCACACCTGGGGACAGGGCGCTCTGTCCTGCGGCGGGGAGCGGGGGGGGGAAGTAATTTAAGCCACCGCTAATTCATTCTATTTTTTAAAGGCGCTAAGCAAGGAACCCGGGTCCGTGTGACGGCCACGGAGGAATGCCAGCCTGCAAATATGCTGTTTGTTTGTTTGTTCTTTTTCCCCAAATCAGCTCCTAAATGTGTAACCAGAGCTGACAAAAGCAAAAGGACACGTTTGCAGCTAAGCTGCAGCGGCGTCCCCAGCCGAACCCTGCGCATGGCTGCTGCCACCCCACTGGCAGCTGGGGCTGGGGAACTGGGGGACACAGGGCCCTTCCCTTCAAACCTGGGGCGCCCGTCCTTGTTCCAGGATGGGCGAGCCAGGAGCTGGCGCTGCAGACCCCACAGGTGCCCAAGGGGCTTCTCCAAACAGCCATGAGCCAAAGCCCAGCTCCAGGAGGGATCATCCTGGGTCTCACAGCAGCACCGGGGCTGCAGCGGCTTAAGGCCAAACCGCAGTGGAGCCTCCAATCACTTGATTAAATGTACCTAGAAATGTCTTTAATTAAGAGATGTGACGAAGAGAGCACTTGACCTTGCTAAAATTCGCTCCATAAGCTGCCACACAGGTAGCCATGAGCCAAAGCCCAGCTCCAGGAGGGATCATCCTGGGTCTCACAGCAGCACCGGGGCTGCAGCGGCTTAAGGCCAAACCGCAGTGGAGCCTCCAATCACTTGATTAAATGTACCTAGAAATGTCTTTAATTAAGAGATGTGACGAAGAGAGCACTTGACCTTGCTAAAATTCGCTCCATAAGCTGCCACACAGGTAAAACACCACCGCTTATCTTGGCGAACCACCTCAATTAACCCTTCTTAATTAAAGCCACATTTCTGTTTGGTGACAGGGCAGGGCAAGGTTTTGACTGGAGCCCAGGAGGGAGCCGTGAGGAGCCCGTCCCCCCCATCCCATTTCCCCCCATCCGCGATGCCCTTACCGGTGTTGTGGGCCTCCAGCTGGGACAGGGAGTTGACGGTGACCTTGCAGGTGGGGCAGTACAGGTGCTGTTTGCTCTTCTTCCCCTCCCTCTCGCTCTCGGGGGCCGACCCCACGCTGCCCCCCGACTCGGGCACCTGCGCCTC
>NW_010178696.1:0-212 GCF_000695765.1 Mesitornis unicolor
CATTAAAATCTGTAGTAAGACGTAAGATCATACATATCATGACTTCCTAAAGCTGGTTGAATGGGACATTGTCCCCTTCCTCTCCCTGATTTTAATTTCTTTCTGTCAGAATTGAGTTATGCTGGACGCCAGCTTTGGAAGAGGTGCTGACCTGAGCAGACCCTTTGCTTACATTGGTGCTAGCAGGGAGGCCAGCTCTGACACAGCCACGG
>NW_010178697.1:0-302 GCF_000695765.1 Mesitornis unicolor
TCCAACCTCCACCATTTTATGCCCCAAACCTGGACCATTTTAGATCAAAAATGTTGATTCATTTATGCACAAGCCTCGACCACTTTTAGGTCCCAAATCTCAGCTCCTTTTAGGCGCCAAACCTCGGCTGTTTTTGACCTGAGTCTTGGCCATTTTCCCCCACTGGATTGTGGTGGGGGTGGATAAAAAGGCTGAGGTTTAGGGCAAAACAAGCCGACGACACGGCCACCTACTACTGCTCCGAAGGTCATTATAGTGGTTCTGGTTCTGCTGGTGGCCTTTCCTGGGCCATTTGCCCCAAA
>NW_010178697.1:326-1141 GCF_000695765.1 Mesitornis unicolor
CCCAAGTCCTGACTGTTTTTGTCTCAAACCTCGACCATTTGTGCCCCAAATCCCAACCATTTGTGCCCCAAATCCCAACCATTTGCCCCAGACCTCAACTGGTGTTGTCCCAGATCTCAACTCCTTGCTCCAAACCTCAGCCATTGGCCCCAGATCTCAACCACTCACCTCAAACCCTGACCCGTTACCCCAAATGTCGACTCTTTCTGCCCCAAACCTTCACCGTTCAATCCACACCTTAACCGTTCTTCCCCAAACCTCAACAAGTGACCCCACATGGTTACCAAATGCCACCAAACTCAACCATTTGCCACAAATCTCGACTGCTTCTGTTGCAGCCTTGACCATCTTAGCCCCAAACCTCAGTCCCTTTTACACCCCAGAACCTTAACCCCTCTTCAGGCCCCAAATCTCAACCACTTTTAGGCCCCAAATCTCAACCACTTTAAGGCCCCAAATCTCAACCACTTTTAGGCCCCAAATCTCAACCACTTTAAGGCCCCAAATCTCAACCACTTTTAGGCCCCAAATCTCAACCACTTTAAGGCCCCAAATCTCAACCACTTTTAGGCCCCAAATCTCAACCACTTTAAGGCCCCAAATCTCAACCACTTTTAGGCCCCAAATCTCAACCACTTTAAGGCCCCAAATCTCGCTACTTTTTGCCCCAAGCCTCCACCCCTTTTAGTCCCCAGACCTTGGTCCCTTTTACTTCACTGGATTATGATGGTGGTGGTGGTTAAAATGGCCGTGGCTTAGGGCAAAATCAGCCACAATTTGGGGGAAAAGGTTGAATTTTATGGCAAACGGTCAAG
>NW_010178698.1:0-2805 GCF_000695765.1 Mesitornis unicolor
TACTATACATACCAAAGTATTAAAATAAAAAAAAATCTCTGATTGCTTATTTCTAATTCCTGCCTTTACGACCTGAAATATCACATCACAAAACCTGAATTTGACTTTTCAGTCCTGATCCAAAACAGGTCTGAAATGTCTTTCTTGATATTTCTTGGATGACAACAACCCCATGACAACAACTCTACGGGCTTGGGGACAAGTGGCTGGAAAGCTATCTGACATTAAAGGATGTAAGGTACTAGTCAACAGCTGGCTGAATGTGAGCTAGCAGTGTGACCAGGTGGCAAAGAAGGCCAGTAACATTTTGGCTTGTATCAGAAATAGTGTGGCCAGCAGGAGTAGAGAAGTGATTGTCCTCCATACTTGGCACTGATGAGGTCACACCTCAAATACTGTGTTTACTTTCAGGCCCCTCACTACAAGAAAGACATTGAGGCACTGGAGTGCGTCGAAAGAAGGGCAACAGAGCTGGTGAAGGGTCTAGAGAACAAGTTCCATGAAGAGCAGCTGAGGGTTGTTTAGCTTGGAGAAAAGAAGGCTGAGGGAAGACTTTAACACTTTCCGCAACTACCTGAAGGAAGGTTAAAGCGAGGTGGGAATCGGTCTCTTTTCCCAAGGAGCAAGTGACAGGATGAGAGGAAATGGCATCAATTGATGTGAAGGGAGGCTTACATTGGATATTTGGAGGAATTTCTTCACTGAAAGGGCTCTCAAGCACTGGAACTATCTGCCCAAGGAAGTGATTGAGTCGCCACCCCTGGAGGTATTTAAAAGACATGTTGACATGGTGCTTAGGGACACAATTTAGTGGTGGACTTGACTATGTTAGGTTTATGGTTGGACTTGATGAACTGAAAAGTCTTTTTCGACTAAAATGATTTTATGATTCTATGATTTTACCTTTTCCCTGGCATGAAAACCTGTCAGAAATTATGTCCATATTTTTGAGGAAATGATGGGAAGAGTTTAACATAATCAATTGAAGTGGAGAAAGACATCTGGCAAATTATATTGGCCTAACTAAGTTACCGGCAGTAGACTGAAAATCTTATGAAGACAGCATCTTTCTTCAGAAAATTTCTTAGTTCTGGTTGTGCTGAAAAACAAACTTAAAATTTGGCAAGTATTGTATTAGTCTTATGTGATCTTGACTAACTGCAAAATTGCAGTACTTAATTTCTGAGCCTGTTTAATTATCAATTCAATAAATTACTAGCAACAATAGAAAATCTATTTCACTTATGAATTTGTATTATAATTGTTATGGAGATAAATTGAGAATAAGCAATACTACAACATATTGTGCTTTGGTAGTGTTTGGTTTTTTGTTGTTATTTTTATAAATTATAATAGTTAAAAGTTCCAGTCATATATGGAGAGCAGTGGCAAAGAACACTGGTTGCAGAATAGCTTTACAAAAGTGAGCAATTTTGAAAGAGGAAGCGTAAGCAAGTTCAGTGACAATAAAATCAAGTCTGCTACTTTAATGATAGGTATTCTTACATGCATTATCTTTAGCAGCAGCTTCAGTTTCAAATTAAAAAAAAAACGCTAAAATAACAATTTAAAAAAACAACACATGCATGTAAAATTTTTATTATTTAGGAGTAAATAGTAATGTATGTTCCCTACCAACCTCTAAAGGTTAAAATGAATGCAATTTGGAAAAATAAATGATGACTTTATGCTCAAAAGTCAAATTTCTTACAGTGCCCTAAAGTTCTAGCAGAATGCCTCTTGCTAAAAGAAAAAGTTAAAGCCATTATAAACCTGCTGCTATTTCAATTTGTTGTGCTTAAACACAAGTTGGTAGCTGAGCCTCAGACTCTCACTTTCAGGATAGAAGAGAGAATCAGAAGGGTAAAAGTGAGAAAACACATGGGTTGAGATAAAGGCAGTTTAAAAGGTTAGGCAAAAGCAGTGCACACAAGCAAATCAAAACATGAAAATAATTCACTACTTCCCATTGGCAGGCAGATGTTCAGCTCTCTCCAGGAAAGCAGAGCTCCATCATGCGTAATGGTTACTTGGGTAGACAAACACCATCACTCCAAGTGTCCTCTTTCTTCTTCTTCCCTCAGTTTTATATGCTGAGTATGACATCATATGATATGGAATATCCCTTTAGTTGGAGTCAGCTGTCTCAGCTGTGGCTCCTCCCAGTTGTTGTGTACCACCAGCCTATTTCTTGGCAGGGTAGTGTGAGAAACAGAGAAGTCCTTGACACTGTGCAAGCACTGCTCAGCAATAACTGAAAAATCTCTCTAATATCAACAGTGTTTTCAGCACAAATATAGAATATCACCATAGTAGCTGCTATGAAGAAAAGTAACTATATCCCAGCCAAAATTAGTGCAAGAATTCATTCAATGCTATTTCTTTCTTTATAAACATTATTATAATCTTGATACTATTGTTACAATCATGAATAATCACAAATATAATAAAGTTTATACTAAGCTACTTAGAACCATAATTGTTTGCATACTGAGCCATATATGAGCAACAAAATATTACAAAAATAATCCTGTAACACTCTCATATTGTAAAAATGACAGATTTAATACATAATTCAGCCCAGCACAATATTCTACTGAATCAATACATTAGTTTTTACTACAGATCTTCCTTTCCTTCATTTCTTTCTCTTTTTTATAATTACTACCAACATAGAAGAGATAGTGACATAATCTTTTTTTATGAACTTCACCAAAATCATGCCAGTGACTTGTAAGATATCTAGGTAAGCTCATGGTTAGTTAAGGTTGCTGAAAGGGCACTTGTCTTCTCTTTTTCTTCCCT
>NW_010178699.1:0-227 GCF_000695765.1 Mesitornis unicolor
AATGGTGACAGCTCCTGTCACAGCTTCCTCACCAACCTTTGCCTCAGACCATCACCGGCCACTTGGTCAGTTATCTTTTTTTCTCTCGGGTGATGGTTTCTCGGGGAGGTTTGCGTCCCCGCAGGAGCATCATGAGCCCCTGGTGCTGCGAAATCAGTCCCTGGGCACTGCTGGGGTGTGGGACTGTGGTGTGGGGGGTCCCTGTCACCGGACACTTCTGGCACTGG
>NW_010178699.1:238-4171 GCF_000695765.1 Mesitornis unicolor
TTCTCACTTGTCTTGGTGCCCGCAGGTCTGCAGCGAGCAGAAGCTGTACTGCAAGGAGTGGCGGAGGAGGAAGCGAATGGTAACGGTCGTGCCATTGGGTGGGCAGCACCAGGGAGGTGGCAGTGACCCTGGGGGCACTGGTGCCCTGACAGGGATGTGGGGTGTGCTGGACAGCGTGGGGAGCAGCCCCTGTTTGAGCTGAGCCCCTTCCCACCGCTGCAATGCTGAGGGAGGGGACTGCAGGCGACAGTGGTGACACGTGTGGGTACCAAGGTGCCCAGGTACCCCACAGCCCTCATGGCACCTCTCCCTTGCCAGGCAACCGAGCTGCTGGACGCCATCCTGGAGGGGTACCCCAAGAGCAAGAAGCAATTCTTTGTAAGTACTGAGGCCGGGCTCTGCCCTGCGGTGGTGGTGGTGCTGCTGGGGCTGCCCTGCTGAGCTGCGCTGTTGCAGGAGGAGGTGGGGATAGAGACAGATGAGGACCATCACGTCATGATGCCTGCAGCTGTGTGAGGTGCTGGGGTAGCCTTCATCCCAGGGAGGAGGAGGAGCAGCTGCTGCAACTCAGTTTTTGGGTTTTTTTCAAACCCCCCCCCGTTTTTGTAGAGTTTGGGCTGGCCCTGCCTGTTTAATTTTGTTTTGAATGCCTTGGGTGTGGGAGAGGCCTGTTCACTGTCGTGCTGGCTGAGGCAATGTTGTTTCTTCCTGCCCTTTGGGGGAGTGTCAAGATTGGGGTCCCCTGGGGCTGTGGGGAAGGGGTCTGCCCTCCTCCTGGGTGTGCAGGGAAGGGGTCTGTGCTCTGCCGCGGTCCCCACTGTTCTGGTACTAAAAGGAAGCGAGTGCCTGAGCCAGGCAGTGAACGTGGGCCGGGTTCGGCTGCAGAGCTCTGCCTTCCCGCAGCACGGCTGAGGGGAACGTGAGGACGTGACCCATTAAACACCCGGCTTTGGTTCAGCTCTGCTCTGCTGCGGCGTTTTTCTGTTCCAGGGGGGTCAGGGCAGGCTTGGGGGATGGGGGGAGCAGGAGCTGGGGGTGCCCTGAGCAGCTGCTCTGAGCATCCAGACATGGGAAAGCTCCGGGGGAGGCTCCAGGAACTTGACCACAGAAATAAAAGCAGAAAAATAATTAAAACATTCAGCAAAATTTATTTAATTACTTTTCATAATAGAAAAATATGTCACTTCCACACACAAGGTCTGCTCCGTGCCCCCCTCCCGGGGTTGTCTGTGCCCCTGGCTCAGCCCCAGCCTCACCACAGGACACAGCTGGGGCTACCATTGTGTTGTGGTGGGAAGGACACCAAAAGTGGGGTTTAAAGATCATTTTTATATAAAATTCCATCCCCGAATGGGGGGGTCACTGTGCTGGAGGGGCCCTGGTAGGATCGTGCTGTGTGGGGAACTCAGACCCAGAGCCGTGACCCGAACCGACAGCAGCAGCGTGGGACGGGTTAAGAACTGCCCCAGGGAGCTCCTGTCTGCGAACCTGACAGCAATAATGCTTCAGTGATTTAAAAAACCCAACAAAGTCAAATCAAGGCTGGTTTTGTGTGTTTATCTCTATAAAAGTTCTAAAGAGAGCAGCATCTGTTTTAACAGAAACCAACAGCTTTTAGCGTGCGTTGTTTCATCCCCCTCCCCGGGATCAGAGGGGGCTGAGGTTACAGATCCCACCTGCGCCGCAGTGGAGTCAGTGACACCTGCAAAGCCCCCCGGCTGCCCGAGCCAGAGCCTCTCTGGCAATGCCCAATCCTCACCTTTTTTTTCCCCTCTTTGCTAAGTCCCTACAAATATTTGGTAACACCGACTGCGAGGGCACCGGTGGAGCCGAGGTGTCTGCACAGCCTGCTTTTGGTTGTCATTAATACAATAAATAACTCGGAGAAGCTTCAAGAACAGTCATGAGGGAGGTGCCAGTGCCGAAGCCCTGGAGCAGGGGGTGCCCGGTGCCCCGGTCCCCTGGTGCGGAGGCAGCGGCAGCCCTGGAGGCGGTGGCCTTGCAAGCAGGCTCAGTAGAGCTGACTCTTCAGCTGGTGCAGGACCCCAATGACAACGTCCTGCAGTGTCTGGGGCAGAGTGGACACGGTCAGGGGGCCCGGTGCACAAACTGCTCGGCCCTGCCGCTGTCGTCACAGCCCACCCCGCTGCCCGCCTACCTGGGGCTTGCAGTGCTCCTCGATCCAGCTGAAGACGCAAGCCGAGAGCTCCTGAAAGCTCGTGACTGAGACGGAGGCATTGAAGGACTGGAACAGGGAGTCCATGATGCCTTGGAAAACATTGAACTTCACCTCGTCGGAGACCTGGTCCTTGCTCTCGTTGAGGTTGTCCTGATGAGCCTTCGCAATCTGCTCGTAGTTCCTGAAACACACCCAGCGCCCCATGCGAGGCTGCCCACACCCGCAGGGCAGAGCCCGTTGCCTGTCACCAGCCATTGGGAACCGCTGCGGGGACGGGGAGGACCAAGAGCAGAGATCACACAGGTGAAAGCCCTGGGATGCTGCAGCCGCTCCCAACACCGGAGCAGATTTGTTTTCTGACTTAGATCCACTTTCATGCTAAACTCCACCAACCAACCCACCCAAAACAGCCGCTGGAGGAGAAACGGTGACAGCCAGCAGGGACAGGCGTGGTGCTCTGGGTGCCAGGCCATGGGCGAAGCACCAAGCGCAGGCACGGAGCCTGGCAGGGATGGGGGGGAGAACAGATGGAAAAAGAGTGTGGCACCCGACAGCACTTCCTTACACTTTCATGATCTTCAAGGCCATCACGTCTTTCCTGAGGGTAGAAACTTCCTCCTCTTGCTTCTTCTTTTCCTTGTGCAGGAACTGGATGTAGTCAATAGCTGAGCATGAAAACACAGAGTGAGGACTGAGACTGCACAGAAGCCCCCGAGATACCCACAGAAGGGGACAGACGATGCCCCGGGGTGCCTGTGCCTGGGCAGCATCAGCTCCCGGCTGCCCCAATTCCCCTTGGGGAGGTGGCCAGCACCTGGGCTCCACCAGGCATCCTCACACCAGCAGGTTCTCAAGTGCTGAACCCCTGCTCTGCATGACTCTAGTGAGGCATTTAGGGGTTTGGTAGCGCCCCCTTAGCTCTCCCCACCCCAAGACTCACTTTTCTGGAGGACAACAGCCCTGCTCAGCTTCTGGAAGCCTAAGGAGAAATCCTGCTGGTCACAGGTGGGAACGATGGCCTGCAACTCATCATAGCCTTTCTGTGGGGAAGCAGAGCAGCAGCTCAGGTGTCTGGAGTTCAGCAGCCATGAGCTTGGTTGTTTCAAAAGGTCTCAAACCCCCAAACGCAGCCAGAGCTGAGGGGGCTCCCGGCAGCAAAAGAGAGGAGAAGGTGCTGAAAACCGGGGTGCTGCGGGGAGCAGCGCACCCCTGCGCTCTGACGCAGCCTCTGGGGTCACCTTGATGGCGTCTCGCCTCTTCCGCTCTGCCTGGTTGTGCGCCCGCCTGCGCCGGTCCTTGTACGACTCCTTGTAGGTCTCCTGGTGGTAATCGCTGTCCTCGTCATCTGCATGGAGAGAACTCACGTGAGCGTATGAAGGCCGATGGTGAGCTCCTGAAGCACAGCGGGCAGAGGGGCGACAGCACAAGGGACCAGCAGGGCCCTACGGCCAGCACCAGCCCTGTGCTCCCAGAGGCCAGCGCCAGGCCGGGCCGAAGCGGCACTTCAGGGGGCTCTGGCAGCCCTCCCCACCGGGCTGGGCAGCAGGAAGGCACCTGCAGCCCCCTCAGGAAGGCATCAGAGCCTGACCGATCCCTGCTCCAAACGCTGCTGGAAACCACCAGGCCCTAACGCTGCTCCCCACCACCTCCCATCGCTCCCAGCCTGCGGAGACACCCACCCCCCGTACAGGGGCTGGGCACCCCCGCGGTCACAGGGGACAGAGCCCCAGCCCGACCTGTGTTGGGGACAGAGG
>NW_010178700.1:0-206 GCF_000695765.1 Mesitornis unicolor
GGAGGTGGGAAGACAACCTAGGCATCCAGTGCTTCCCTCTTCCCTGACCCTGGGAGAGGAATTGGGTGACTATTGCCCCACTGCCCACTCCTCTTTACTACATGTGTCTCATGCCCTTCCCTGAGCTGGAAGCAAGGACTAACTCCCTGCCCCTGCAGGCTGCCTGTGCACCGCATGGCCATGATGCACCTGCTGTGGAAACTGGC
>NW_010178701.1:0-295 GCF_000695765.1 Mesitornis unicolor
CCCCACGGCGTCGCCGCCCCCCGCGCCCGCCTCACGGTCGCCGTCCTCTGCTACGTCAACCTCCTCAACTACATGGACCGCTTCACCGTGGCCGGTAACGGGGACGGGGGGGGCTGCCCCACGGCGCTATGGGGCGGGATCTATGGGGCAGGATCTGTGGGGCAGCCCCATGGCGCTATGGGGCAGGATTGGGGCCTTTTGGGCCCAGTTTGGGGGCGATTTGGGGCAGTAACATTGGGTTTTGGGGCTGTTTCTATAGGGATTATGGGGCTATGGGGCAGGATCTATGGGGCAG
>NW_010178702.1:0-4516 GCF_000695765.1 Mesitornis unicolor
GGATTTAGTAGCCGGCCCAGCCCTAAACCACAACACCTCTATGCCTGCCTTCAGATAAAAAAGGAGATTTTTTTACAATGCCTGTCTGCAAATAAAGCTAGGGCAAAGTGTGAAAAATTGCTGGTTTGTCCTACCTGGTAAAATGCAGCTTCTCTAGCTCCAAAAAGGTTGGTACACATCTTGGGACACTTCTCAGTTCCCCTGTTAGGAGGCATCACCTCTTTGAAAAAAATATTAATCAGCCTCCAGAGGGAGGGCTGGGTTGAGTTGGGTTGTTTTGGTTTGGTTCGGTTTTAACCTCCCAGCCCCTCCACAGTGTGAATACACAACAAGCTCTGAGCCGGACTTGAACTAAGAAAAGCTAAAATTGTCACTATCTTTTGCTCATCAAAGAGGAGTGCATAAATATTATCACTGCTTTTAGGATGGATGCTGAAGCAATTTAAAGTTAAAAATGCAAATCAAAGCCCAAACCAGCTTTGAGATTGCTGCAAACGTGCAGTAGTGTGTCATTCGCAGTGTGGCAGAAATAATGTTCTGGCACGTGTATGAGAGAGATGTTTAAAAAAAGTGTACAGTATGTCTTATTCCAGTCTTAGGCAAAGATAAAAAAAAGAAAAACAACAATCGCCCAAAACCCAAACGGGGAAGCTTATTCAGGGATTATCAACATGACAGTCTCCATCAAGTGATGTCTCACACACTGAAAGCAACTTCTGAAAATCAGGGAAAAAAACCTAGTTTCTGACATCTAGTGGTAAAAGCCGATGCGCACATACGCAGCTCGGCGAGGCTGACGTTCGTACGCCAGTCAGGAGCCAGGCTATTTTCGGCAGCGAGTTCGCTGTACATACATCTGCGCTCCTTGGCAATCATCTGTGTGCAAACTGTAAACTCTTCCTTTGCAGCTCTATCAAAAGTCTACGTGCAACGGATGAGTGCTTTCAATTCCAACACCAGCTACGCTGCACATGGAGAATCAGACCTTTGCGTAGGCAGATACCATACTGACAACAGGAGATAGCTCGGCTCAGACCCAGGTATCTGTGAGCTTTTATGATAAACCTTGTAGCTGGTTTCTCAGCAATGATGTCTGGCTGCATCCTTTACTCTTCTGGTTCAGAAAATATCCATGCCAGAGTAAGAAAAAAGCTACTGAAACTGCACCCAGGATCTCTGAGCTCAGCAGGTACCAGTCACCGCTCGAATGATGGGAGGACAGAACAGAGACTGTATGACATCCCAGAGAACACACAACTTCTGCCGTAGCTGTGCTTTACTCTTATTGTGGCAGTAAGAAATGGTACCTCTGTGCAAAGACATCTTCCTTGCGCCCTTTATATTCACCTTCTTCTCCAAACGGCCAATTATCGACATTTTTACTGGACACCTTTGTGTGAAGTGCTGTGACTGTAACAGGTTGCTGCTTTAGGATGCAGGACAAGCTCAGCTTTTCTAGGCTATCTGGTGCCACCCTCTGTCACAGAAGAACTGCCTCAGTCCTGCAGAAGAACATGGCTGGAAGAAACACCATGGACCCCAACAGACCTTCTCCATAGCAGAGCCTCTGCTACAGCATCACTTCATTCCCCTGTCAGAATTAATTCAGAAGTGCAGCAGGGCTGTCAGGGTGCTTTCCTCCCACACAATCTGGTCTTTAGCTTAACAACCACCACCAAAGCTTAGGCACTGGGCTCTTTCTCAAGCTCTCCTCTGTTTCGTTAGGCTGGTGCTCTACAGCTCACCAAGGACTCCTGTCAGCTGCACCGCCCCAGGGCTCAGCTCTGCTCAGGGCTCAGCTCTGCTCAGGTCTCAGCACGCACCAAGGACGGGCAGAGAGGTGCAGGGTCTGAGACCAAAGTCACCTTATCCTAAGTGTCTCCTACACCTACCATCAGCTGAGTGCAGGTTTTCTCCTAATGATGGCATCCATGTCAGTGAAACCACCACACCCAGGGGTGGCCAGCACCTCCCCCAGCCTGTGGGCATTCATTTCCAGCTTGAACATAGGTTCAGTTTGATCTTGCTGTGACATAGATTGAAGATTGGAAAGTGGAAAGCATGAGAGCTTGTGATAGTGCCCGGAGTAGGTGAATCAGGGTCCCTTCATCCCAAGAAAAGTCCCTGAAAAAGGGAAGGAGGAACAAAAGGTGGACATGCCTTTGGGAGGAGGCAAGTAAGTATTGCAATGTAGGCCTAGCTACTGCACAACTGGATGGTGCTGCTAAAATCCACACTGCTTTACCTAATAACTCAGCACAAATAACATAACACCAAATTAAGATGTGTCCACAGTGAATTAATGAGGAACAATTTAGAAGAATATTAGTGTTTACATAAGATAAGCCACATCCCTGGCTGCTTTTTAAAGCAATTCTTTAAACTATAAAAAGTACCTCTTAAAAAGGTCTGAAGCACCTCTTTACTGCCAGAAACCCTTTGTCTAAAGACTTGCCATACCCAGAGATCAGCAAAAACCTACGGCTTCTGGCTTAGACTTACAACCCAGTATGTTTTTAAGCCAGGAGACTGTCTAGATGCCAGGGAAAGGACAAGGTGACTGCTCCAGAGTACTTGGCATCAAGGGACTTTATCAAATGACATGGCAGTGGGTACATTGCTAACGCTGCTCCCTAGGATCTCAATGTCACCTAAAGCTCTTGTGGGGGACCAACCACACAAACAAGCCAAATCAGACAAAAAGCATTTCTGCCAGGCCACAGGAGACCAAGCTCTCCCACCAGAGAACAGTCTGTAACAGGAGACAGAGCTACTTTGCTAGCTCAGCTTTTTAGTTTACAGTGCAAGTCCTTCAAGAAAGACAGTCGCAAGCAACTTTTGGTCAATCCATCTTGCTTATATCTCCTCTCTGCATCAATAAGGAATCAGAGGAGTCAGTGCGAGAGTTTAAATAGACCCAAGGCACAGTCACAGAAAGCTTGTTGGAGCTGGGCACAGGGAACATTCCCCAGACTCCTTCCTTGCCTGTGTCTTACAGAATCATTGAATCATTACAGTTGGAAAAGACCTCTAAGACCATCAAGTCCAACCGTCAACCAAGCCCCACCATGCCCACTAAACCACGTCCCAAAGTGCCACGTCTACACATTTTTCGATCACCTCCAGCCACGGTGACTCCACCAATTCCCTGGGTAGTCCGTTCCAATGCTTGACTGCTCTTTCAGTAACAATTTTTTTCCTAATATCCAATCTAAACCTCCCCTGGCACGAAATGCAGCTGAAACACAGCTTGGCTGTTGATGTAGAGCAGACAGAATACAAAAATAATCATGTTCCCTCACTTCGGGTTCAGTGATACTTTTGCACCTCTACCCAGCACCAAGCATCAGATCCAGCCAAGCTGATGTTTGCAAAGCCCCCTGAAAGGGATGATTCTTGTTCAGGTCTGGGTAAAACATACCCCCAAAGAGAGGAAGGATGCAAAGGGCAAAGGTGAGGACATTTAGGAAAGCTCTCCAGGTATAAGCCATGCTTTTACTCACACCTGACTGTGACCAACAGGCATTTTGGGAGGGATCACAACACTTTCCAATCTTACAAGAGGTCAGTGCTTTGGTGCTCGAGGGATGCAAACAGATCCTGTTCTGGGAGGGCAGAGCAAGGAAGTTCAGGTATCTCAAGGATTGAGAGTTCTCAATCCTTGGAGAAGCAAGGAGGTGGGCTGGCAGAACTGCCCCTTTGGACTTCTGGCGGGCAGACTTTGGCCTGTTTAGGGACCTGGTTGGCAGAATCCCCTGGGAGGCAGTTCTGAAAGGCCAAGGAGTCCAGGAAGGCTGGGCACTCTTCAAGAAGGAACTCTTAAAGGCACAGGAACAGGCCGTTCCTGTGTGTCAGAAAACGAGCTGTTGGGGAAGAAGACCGGCCTGGCTGAACAGAGAGCTCTGGCTGGAGCTCAGGAAAGAGGGGAGAGTTTATGATCTTTGGAAGAAGGAGCAGGCATCACAGGAGGAGTACAGGGCTACTGTGAGGCTGTGCAGGGAGAAAATTAGAAAGGCCAAAACGCAGCTGGAACTCAATCCAGCTAGTGCTGTTAAAGACAATAAAAAGGGTTTCTATAAATACATTGGCAAGAAAAGGAGAACTAAGGAGAGTCTCCCTCCTCTAACAGATGTGGGGGGAAGCATCGTGGCCAGGGATGAGGAAAAGGCTGAGGTACTTAATGCCTTCTTTGCCTCAGTCTTCAGTAGGAAAACCAGCAGTGCTCTGGGTACCCAGTCCCCTGAGCAGAAAGACAGGGATGGGAAGCACAGTGAAGCCCCCATAATCCATGAAGAGGTGGTTAGCGACCTGCTACACCACTTAGACACACACAAGTCTATGGGGCCAGATGGGATCCACCCCAGGGTCCTGAGGGAGCTGCAGAAGTGTTCCATCATTTACCAACAGTCCTGGCTGACTGGGGAGGTCCCAGTTGACTGGAGGCTTGCAAACGTGACGCCCATCTACAAGAACGGACAGAAGGAAACCCGGGGAACTCCAGAGCTGTCAGTCTGAC
>NW_010178703.1:0-6390 GCF_000695765.1 Mesitornis unicolor
TTCAGGCTGGTAACCCTTAAACCCTAACAATCACAATGAAGTAGAGATACTGCTAGTAACATTTTACCAGGATAGTTATTAAGTCTGATATGTTTCAAAATTTTCAGCAGCAGCCTGAATAACCAAAAATTAATATACAGAAAAACATATTAGTAATTTAGGAGAAAATGTTAGCTAAAGCAGTCATATGAAACAAGACTGTTTCTTTGATAGTGAAGTCCATTAAAGCAAATGCAGTTTTAAGTCCAAAATCAATGAAGTCAGGCTGTATTTTCAGGTTAGATGACTACAAACAACCTAGGGATGATAATAAGGAAATTGTTATATAGCTCCATTTTTCACTGCTGTGTGAAAAGAAAGGGTCATCTGGTGGTTTGAAGTGTAGATAGGAAAGTAGCAAATTTAGTAAGAGGATATGATTTTTTATATTGCTTGTCGTGATTTAGGCCAAGTGCGTAACTGAGCACCATGACCCCCCAGAAAGGGAGCTAGACAAAATAAGGGCTGGGAGGGCTTCTCACCACTTAAACGGTCATGGGCAAAAGACAGACTCATCATAGGGAGAAAAAAATACAAAGCAATTTTAATTTGTTACCAATAACATCAGAGTAGAACAGTGAGAAATACAACCAGATATTAAAGTCAAACACCTTCCTCCCACCTCCTTCTTCTCGGGCTCAGCTTTTGTTCCCAGTTTCTTCACCTTCCCTCTTTTGCCCAGGGGCACAGGGTGGATGGGAATGGGGTTGCAGTCAGTTCATGCCATGCGGTCTCTGCTGCTCCTCTTCCAGGGGGGTAGGGCAGGACTCCTCCCAGCCTATCTCTTTGCTTCCATGTGACACCCTTCTCACAGGGGAAAGAGAGTCCATGAAAGTCCAGTATGAGTCTGCCCACAGCTGCAGTTTCCCTCATGCACAAAACTGCTTCCGCCCACGTCCAAAGTTCCAATCTGAGTCTGCCCACGGTCACAGTTCCCTCACACATGAACTGCTCCAGCACACACTGCCTGGAATCACGGCTTCTTTAGGGGCAACCACTTGCTCATGTGGCTCTGTCCCACTGGTGAAATCTATGGGCTGCAGACCAGTCGACCTGGCTCTTGCCACAGGTTGCAAAAGGGGAACCTGGGCTCTGCACCCTCCTCCTTCCCCCTCTGCAAGACGACCACAGGACTTCGAGACGACTCTATAAGAGTTATAAATCGAAGACTTTTATTTTATCAGAGGCTGCGCTTTTATAGTCCAAAATCCCTTAGTCACACTACATAAGCATTTCTATTAGTTACATATATGTGTCCATATTATCTAAGCTAATACATGATTGGTTACTATCTTACATGTCACCACCCATATCCGGGTCAGGTTGCTTTACTTCCTCTTCCTGTTGGTTTACTTCCGGGTCGTTCTCTTGCCGCATCGTCGTACTTTCTCTTTCTTTAACCCTGTGTCATCTTAAGGTGGTCTTTCTAAATTACAGAATTCTTAAGCTGGTGATTCCAGGCCATAGAACTCTATATAATCATATCCATTTTAGTTCATGAAGCCTCCAACACCCCTCCTCTCTCTTCCTTCAACTGACCTTGGTGGTTTTTAAAGTTGTTCTCCTCGGGCCCCACTCCCTTCTCTGCTGTGGGTCTTTTCTGATGGTTCTGAAGAGTTCCCGGCTCTCTCTTTTGGGCTGAAGCTGTAGCGGGGCTTGAGCTTAAGTTGGGGCCTGGCCGGCCCAGCCCAGCTGAGCAGGACTAGGGCCAGGGCCAAGGCCACCCACATCTGGTGCCACACTGGTCAGGGCCAGTGCCACAGAAAGAGAGAGAGAGACAGCATGCCCTGCACTACCCCTTAAATACATGAATCCACAGAGTCACTGATTGGCTTGGCAGGGGTCAGAGGTGGATCTGACATTGGAGCGGGGGGAGCTTTTCAGGTAGCTTCTTACAGGGCTATGTCTATAGTCCTGCCCCACTCGCTAAAACAAAATCAAAAACCTCTCACAGAAAACGCAATACATTGCCCCATAAGACTGAGTAGACTACTGCATAGAGTTCTAATGTTGACATTTTCAGGATGTGATTAAAAACCAAACTAATAGGAAATAATGAGAGAAATAACTAAAGACCAAATAAAGTGCCATGCAGTAAGGATGTAGGGTATTGTTCTAGCGCACTTCATGCTAATCTCAGACTGAGCTGCTGCATTTCTGCCTTTCCATTTGCCCCTGCTCCTAGTACTGCCTTTCACTTTCTGCCAGCAGAAACATTCACGTGTGTGTGCACTAACATGACTCAGTGAACTGCTCAGATTAAAAGTAACCACTTTTTAATGCTGGTTTATTTTTCAGCTCACCTCACTGACCTGGCTCCCTGCAGGAGGTACTAAGTAAAGGAGCAATAGGATCACATGGCTGAAGTACACAGAAGTCCCAATTTAAATTGATATGGGCTGGCATTAAGATATTTTAAGGAACTTAAAGATTGCATTTCACTCTTAAAGATTGTATCTCAATCTATTTCCTTTTGTTTCAAAATGAAGAAGTATGTTGCATAAAAGTACAGAGTCAAGTACTTAATCAGAAGGGAACAGTAGAAGGCTCTGTAATCTAGATGTAATAAAGATCTACTGGAGGTAGAAGCCAGAAGAAAGAAAAAATCAGAATATGTTAAAAATATAAAATAGTTTGATATTGTGATCAATTTTCTGCTAATTAAAACTGCATATTTTTCTTGAAAATGTACATGAACTACAAATGAGATAGGTATCTAGACAGCAATAACTAGATGAAATTCATACATAATATGTAGCCACATGGTATTTTGATACTTCCTGTGTTCTTTTAACTCTGACTCTGTTGAGATGCAACTTTATATATGCTTTCTGTAATATTCTCTTAGTCATAAATCTCCTCCCAGCTATGCAGAAAACGCTTGCATTCTTTTGACATGTTGATTCTCTGAACAATGTGTAATACAGTTAAGAAACACAAATTACATTATTTGTACTATTTAAATGCTTCCATGGATAAGTTTCTGTCCCAAAATATGGTATTTAATATACCTATAATCATCACTCATTAAAAAAATTGTCAATTTTTGCTGAATATTTTTGATTTAATAAAATGTTTTTATGTGAACAAACCTATGTCCTATAATCTTAATTTGTACTAAAATCATAGCAAGAATAGCTTTACAACTTGAAGCACATTTTTTTCCCTGGTTTTACAAAGCAGTAAAAGGTTACAAGTAATACAATGAAATATCAAAATCTTCTCAATGTTTTTTCAAGTTTTAGATAAAGATGTATTAAACCTCATTTCTGTAATCTAATTGGCAGATTTTGAAGGCAGAACTGAGTAAGCCTTAATACATGCACACTTTTTGATAGGAATTTTTTACTGCTTTGAGGAACTCAGATCATATTTCTTTTGGAGCACAGGAGCTTGCCAGTTTTGGGTTTTTATGTGGTTTGTGTGGTTTGTTTGGGTTTTTTTTTTTAACTTTAAGATGAAGCATCAGAAATAGTCCTTTCTTATTTAATTAAAAGAATGACTCTCAGTTTCCTATTTCTATTTCTGGAAGAAAACAAACCAAATGAAAAACTCTTTCTCACTGTAATCAGTACTGATACAAACCTGCCTCAATCCTTCAGCCTTCCATAGGAGCACATGGTGCCTCTGACCGGGCATGTTTGAAGAAAGATGGCAGTGGCTGGGGACAGGAGGCACAAAAAGGAGATGTGAAAGTAGACATGGGAGGATGCAAAAAAGGGAACCTGTGAGGAGGTATGTGAAATGGCATCGTCGGAGAAAAGGGGGGAGGAACATTGAAGAGGACATTGTTGTGGATATGACTGGATATGGTTTCTTGGAAGGAGGCACTTCTGATGGAGGAGGGATGCCGCTGAGGGACTGTGGGCCATGGAGGACCCACATTGAAGCAAGAACAACTCCAGAGGGACTGAAGCTCACAGACAAACCATGCTGGAGCAGGGAAACAGTGAGAAGCAAGGGACAGGAGAAAGAAACCACTGCACACTGACTCCTACCTCCTGCATCTCCCATTGCCTCACCAAAAGGGTTGAGGGAACCAAGTATAACGCAAGGTGAAAACAAGAAGAAATTGAGACAAGGAAGGTGGAAGCTCAGCCTGGTGAAGGGAGAGGTTTTTTCCTGAAGTACTTAATTGTTTGTAATTTTTTGTTTTTTCAGTACGTGAATTCATAATTAAAAGTTTGGTAATTGGCAATAAATTGAGTAAAATTCCCCCAAATGAAACTGTTTTGCCTGTGACAATAATTGTTTGTAAAAGTGCTAGAATCACAAGTATATTTCTTCACAGTGGCATAGTATCATAACAGTTTCTTAGGAACTTCCTAGTACTGTAAAACTTTGAACAGCATCCCATTTTACTTTCTGAAACAAGTATTTACTGGTTTTGCTATTGTGATCATAAATACTATTTTTTCAGTCAGAAAAAATAAATTTTGTTTCACTTAGCATAATCAAAGCCTAAAATAATACAAATCTTTGGAAATATCTAAATCTTCAGAAAAACTGCACATTCTAATCCTATTTAAATGGCTTTGTTTCTTTTTGTTTGTCTGCAGTATTACTTCTTGCACACTGATTTCAAAGGTTAATAAATCACTTTTATAAAGCACCAATGTTGTATATTTTTATGAGATATTCACCCACATATCCATGCATAAAACAAATTATCATCTTAATTAACAAAATGTTACCTTTTCGCATCCTGTTGTTAGTTGCAGATCAGGATTATGATAATCAGACGTTATTTGTGGCATGACCAGAGTACAAAGAATATAATGTGTGAGTGTAAACCATATCCTGAAATATGAATTTGAACTTCGGGTTCCATCACAATTGAAAATACGGATTCTGCAATAATAGCATTCATATAACATTATTCTAGATTATATTACTGTCTACAAGGTATCTAAAAAAGAAGAGAGACCTCTTTGCCAGGGACTACAGTTTTGAAATTTTAATTTATTTTTTTAGTAGTTGAGCAAACTTTTCTGGGGGAAAATGAACAAAGAATATGCCTCATAATAAAAACATCACAATATTATTCTTGGAGAAGATGTATTGTAATTTAGCCTGTGAGAAAAGAGGAAATTGAAGTTAATTCTTAACTTTCACTAAGATATTTTAGGAGTGCCTTTTGGTAGACAATTAAGAAACTGCCACAAATGAATCCATCCGAAAAAATAGGACTTGCCTATTAAATAAATTTCTAAGTAACAGAAAAGTTATTGTAATAGCATATTATATGGGAATAATTACAAAATAAGAAAATGAAATATAATTTAATAAATGCATATCAGAGCATATCTGTTAAAATAAAATATGAAGGAAATAAAAAGAAAAAAGATGAATTGGTTATCAAAATAAACAAAAAGCAAAGAAAGGAATTGTATCATTCTATTCCAGTTTCACAACTTGACCATATATGTTTGTATCAAGCAATTTACTGGACTCACTGGTACAAGAAGAATATGGCAGAGTTAGAGTAGGCACACAGAGTGACAAACAAGGATTAAAAAAGGAATAGATCAGCTTTTGTGCAAGATATGGTTAGATGGAGTAACTTTAAGACCAGAAAAGACAATCAGGAGTAAGAAAAGGCCTGTAAACCCAGGAATTATGCAAAGAACAAGAATAAAAAATTACTATTGATTATCTCTTCTAACACAAGAACAAGATAGCAACAATTAAACTATCTACAGTTTCCAAACAGGAAAAGGGAATTACACAATGTAAAGTTAAGATGCAGAAGTCCTTCTTACAGGATGTTGCTAAAAACTCAGATGAGTTAAAAATTTGGTTTAGATAAAACAAATAATTCTCACTAGATTTATTATTATTATTGCTATTTAAAAAAGACACTGCTTCTGGTTCAGAAGTTCCTGAAATACATTTCACTGCGGACATGGAAAACATACTGCAGAATTATTGCTAGAAACTTGCATTGTCTTTATTTTTCACCATCATCAGGCCTCCTATTTAATTAGGAGGCCATGGGTTTATTATAGTTGATTAATTTGCTTGCTTTACATATAAATCTTGCTTTTACAAATCTACACACCTTTCTACACCTACAGATCAATTTTATATTGCAGTTGGTTATTCTTTTACAGTTCACATGATGAATAGAATAGAATAGAATAGAATAGAATAGAATAGAATAGAATAGAATAGAATAGAATAGAATAGAATAGAATAGGAGTAATTTCTGTTAAAAGGGACCTACAATGATCATGTAGTTCAACTGCTTGACCATACTGTAAAGAAAACCCTTCATGGAACACAGGTGAATGAGTTGGCCTAACATACCTCTATCTGTAAAATCAATAATTTAATGTAAATTTGTAGGGA
>NW_010178703.1:6421-11443 GCF_000695765.1 Mesitornis unicolor
AGGGAAATTTTCTGTAAAGCAGAATGCCAGCCAATTCTCTTTTTCCTTGTAATCATAGAAAACCACTTATTTAGGTGTATGTCCTTCAGACCTCGGTGTTGGTCTCAATCTCTAGTGTACACTAAAAGGGAAATTCAAAAAACTCCTTTACCCTACCCAGGAAGTAATTTCTTACTTTCAGTAATTGTCTGGTTACCCTTTTTGTTTGAAATATACAATTACTTGCTTATGCAAAAATATTTTATTGTATGTACTAAATCTCATGGAGAACAAAATGCATGGTTATTATTCATAGAGAAGATAATTATTTTGCTTTTACCTCCAGCTATCTAGATGTTGATAGCTGTTTTATTTTTGTATTTGTATTTGGGGTTGTATGTGCTATTGTGACTTCAGAGGTAATAGAAACAAACTGTAAAAACGTTTTTTGTATAGGGTGTTACAATGTGAAGTGCTAACGATCCAGAAGTACTTCATTGAGAGCAATTCCCTGCCTTTGAAGTACCTTTCGACTGTTCCTGTTTAGAGAGGTGTGAACACTTCAAAATAAAAACTACCTTGTGACCCCTAGTGTTAGATAAATTTCTTCTTGTATGCTTGTGTTTCATTCAGTTAATTGTTCTCAGCTAACATGAGCAAGATCTAGTTACTTTAGCATTCCCCAAAATAAAGTGACTGCATATAAATAGAGAACTTTCATGGTGGGTGAAAGGTCTGCTAAATTTCTGTAGAATTACAAAGCTCAGTAGAAACTATTCACTGAGTTTGCAGAAAGAGAAAAAACATTCCTGCAGAAACAAGTTTCTGAAGTCAAAGTTTCCCAGTGAATATACAGAAAAAAGCCTCCAGGAGAAAAAAAACAAGAAGGATCCTAAACTTGTAAACATGTTACTTAATAGACTTGTTAAAGCAACTTGTTACTGCAGACAGCTGGTTATGTGGAGTAGGATTGCATATGAAGATAGGACTACACGATTCACACTACCTAAAATCCACTTCTGAGTGTAATAATATGATTGAGTCATCTAGCACTTTCACTCCTTTTTGAGGCTATATTTATCAACGTTGTTCAGCTTTAGTAACTGAGAAAGCAGTGTGGTATGAGATAGTGTCACTATAATTCTGATATCTGGAACCACCTTACTATCTCATATGCACGCTACCTCTCCTCAGAGATACTGGTTTATTCTTATCTGACATGCCATACTAGGTGAAGGGTAGACTGAAAAATCTCAGGAAGAACTATTTCTCTTATAAGACAGTGTTGCCACAGTACTATATTGAAGCTTAATAAGACCTTATTATTCCTCATCTCAGAGTTGCTACCATATCCTCTTTCACATATTATTTATTAGATTCACAAAATGAATATTTTTTCTCTTCTTTTGCATGGTAAACTCTGTTCTCCTGACCACTATATTACTTTTCACAGCACACTGTATCTAGTTTGAGTTTCTCTTAAGAATGTAAAAGTAGACCTCTGGCCAATGTTCTAAACCCCTGTTCTTTATAACTCCTCATCAGTTCCAGCTGCTTCAAGTATTTATTGGTTTTTGAAGCAAGAAGCAAGAACAGACAACTGCACATTTTCCTTCTTTCTTCTACATGTGCAGGACCGGAAATAAAATACTGGGGAGCTGTAAACATCATAATCATATTAAACAACTAATAAACATAACTCATACAAGAATCCTGGTCTTACGGAGTGATTCACCCCATACAGTTATCAGGCCAAACATCCAACCAGCAAAAAATCATTACAAAAAATAAAATGCAGTGCCATCTAAAACTCTGTAGCTGTTAAAATAATGAAATGGACAAATGTGAACTACAGGTAGCATTGCATCTCTATGAAAGAGCGTGCTTAAGTTTGCACATGATACCTTTATACACATAAAGAGTAAAAATGTGTTTTCCCATATAATATGTAGAAAAGGAGCAACTGGCTTTATGATACTTTTCTAGGGTTATGTATAGAAAGCACCTAATTAAATTTTACTAAAGCATCAATTTATGAAGTCTGAATTTTGCTGTCTGTACTTTAATTTCATTTTAGCTGATAGCCCATTTATTTGACCTATAGTCGCTGACAGCTCCTGTACTTCTATTTGTGTTTCTACAGTCACACTATCTATATAATTTTTTGCAAGATCCTTTGTGATAATCTTTGACAATAGTTCTAGAAGCTATAAGTCCCTATGTGACAGGCACAATATGTTCTGAAAGTCTGATTGACTTATATTCATATTTGGGCCTAAACAATTAAGAAGCCAGTCACCTATTAAGAGAAGAGGGTTTGTGTCTTATATTTCAGAATGTCTAAATAAATACAATGTGAATCTCTTATGAAAGAAACAATCAAGTTTTATTTTTAGCAATTCACTGATTTTATATATGAAATACTGGTTTTTAAAATACCTACCTATAATATGCTATTATATGAGGGATTGAGAAAGTAATAAAAAAAATCAGTTATGCTTTCATTTTTCTCATGGGCTTGCAACACAAAGGGCACTTTTGGTTCTAACAAAGTCTTTTGATGTGAATTTTTCCTTAGAGTAATTCCACCTTGTTTTTTATAACTCTTGCAGTGAATATGCTAACAGAATTTACTGAATACAGCTCTTTTCATAAGTTTCTGCCTTTTTTTACTTTACTTTACTGTAAGCTGTAAATCAATAGTAACTGATTCCTGGGGCCAAATATGTTGACAGCAGCTTAATCAACTTGTGTCCATGCTACTTTCAATGTCATCTCTAGCCACAAGGCAGTAAATTCTTTCAGAGCCTTTTCCTTTTCTCTTTGTTTTGGAACATATTTCTGGTCCTTACCCTCAAGAAGTGCTTTTAGTCAACAGTTTTAAAGAGTGATTCTTACCTCCCAGTCCTCCTTGTCTTCGTGTGTTTCCTTTATACTTTCCCTCCTAAGAATTTGTACAAGTTTTCTTTGGCAAGACTAGAATGTTTGATCTTAATAGACATTTTATGCTTGTAATAAATGTACTGTGATTGAGGAAATGTAATTCCTATCTGTGCTATATATTTTGTGTCATTTATCTGGCTAAATTACACTCACAATTTCTCAAAAGTACTAAATAAAGCAGATTTTGAAAAATGCTCAATAGGAAATATTATCTTGGAGGAGAATTAATGAAAGGAGAGAAATAAATAAATAGGAATAGTCAGTATTTACAAAGATAAAGGAAAACATCTGGTATGTCTTTCTCCATTACTCCATCTATTACGTCATGTTGCTGTTTCTAACGAATAGTCTAGCAATATGATGTGTAACATGAGGTCATCAACAGAATCTTCTGAACATCTTAAGTTCAAAGCTTAACTATAACAGGTTAATGAACATCATTACTAAAAAAGTATTTACTAAACATTAACACTTTTTTAATTCCTCTGGACAACTGTAGCAAGGAAAAGGCTCCATCAACTCCTTTGCAGAAAGGAATGCCACCATCTTAAATCTATAAGAATAATATTAATTGCAGAATAGGAAAGCGATATATTTATAACTGTTTCATAAAGCATACATATCTCTGCCAGCCAAAAGTCAGCCTTGCAGTAATTCTGTTACATATAGTCCCTAAAATTCACTGCAAAAATACATTTTCTCTCTCTGGCAATTCCACAGGTGTGGCTGTCTTAGGAAGAAACTTGTAGGCAGTGGCCAGGAACTTGTAATCAGGACACATTCATTTGTCAAACAGTAAAGATAACCAGTGATATTATTGGTGTGAATCACAGAATCATAGAATTGCTTGGGATGGAAAAGACCTTTAAGATCATCAAGTCCAACCATTAACCTAGGACTGCCAAGTCCACTTACCCATGTCCCTGGGTGCCACATCTACACATCTTTTCAACAACTCCAGGGAAAGTGACCCTACCGCTTCCTTGGGCAGCCTGTTCCAATGATTGACAACACTTTCAGTGAATAAATTGTTCCTAATATCTGATTTAAAACTCCCCTGGTTCAACTCAATGCCATCTCCTCCTTATTCCTTATTACCTGAGAGAACAGAACAACATCTACCTCGCTACAATCTCCTCTTAGTGCAATAAGGTAGTGCAATAAGGTCTCCCCAGCTTTCTCAGCTGCTCCTCATAAGGCTTGTACTCTAGACTCTTTACCAGCTTTGCTGCTCTTCTTTGGACATGCTCCAGTGCCTCAATGATCCTCTTGTAGTGAGATGCCCAAAACTGAACACATTATTCAAGTTGCAACCTGACCAGTGCTGAGTATAGGCAAAGTATCACTCCCATCACACAGTTTCTAATAAAAGCCAGGATGCTATTGGCTATCTTGGCAAACTGGGCACACTGCCAGCTTATATTCAGATGGCTGACCAACACCCCCTGGTCCTTTTTTGCCAGGCAGCTTTCCTGTAACTCTTCCTCAAGTCTGTACCATTGCATGGAGTTATTGCAACCCAAGTGCAGGACCTGGCACTTGACCTTGTTGAGTCTCATACAATTGTCCTTGGCTTATAGATCCAGCCTGTGCAGATTCCTCTGTAGAGCCTTCCTACTAGCAAGCAGATCAACACACCTGCCCAACTTGGTGTTGTCTACAAACTTACTGAAGATGCACTCAATCTCCTTGTCCAGATCATTGATAAAGATATTATAAAAACCTAGCCCCAGTACACCTGCCCAAGCCAAGAGCAGTCAGTGTCTCCAGGAAAATGCTGTAGGAAATGGTGAGAAAATCTTTACTAAAGTCTAGGTAAACAAAACCTGCAACCTTGTCCTCATTCACTAAGTAGGTCATCTTGTCATAGAAGGAGGTCAGGTTAGTCAAGCGAGACTGACCTTTCATAAATCCATGTTGACTGGGTTTGATCCCCTGGTTGTCATGTACATTCTATATCATGGCATTCAAGATGATCTGCTCCACAAGCCTACCTGGCACCGAGGACAGTCTGACAGGCCTGTACTTCCCTGGATCCTCCTTCTGACACTCCTTGCATATGGGCATCACACTTCACAGAATCACAGAATATTAGGAGTT
>NW_010178704.1:0-14405 GCF_000695765.1 Mesitornis unicolor
GATTGACAGCTCCGGGGCTGGAAGAGGGATTTGCGGGACTGTGCACATTCCTCTGGAGCGGGCTCGGACCTGACCCCTAGGCTGCGCCTCCGAGATGGCAAATGTGGGGACAAACTCTTGCTCCTGAAGGTGCCCCCGGCCTCCCCTGCCCTCCTGCAAGCGGAGGATGGGAACCTGTGGGAAAACTTAGGTCTTACGGCTGCCAAAGACAACCTGGGACAGAGAAAGAGGGACCCACGGGAGATTTGTGGCGACTCTGCCTTGGATGGGTCAGCGGCGTGACAGCCGAGCATGACGGCTTGTCAGTACCCCATGGCACCGGGGGCTTTGGAGCGGGACCGGCTGTACCAGCACAAGGTCTCCTTGGTGGTGCGGTATTTCATGATCCCGTGCAACATCTGCCTCATCCTCCTGGCCACCTCCACGCTGGGATTTGCCGTGCTGCTCTTCCTCAACAACTGTAGGTGTTGCTGGGTGTGTGGGAGGGTCAGATGGGGGGGCTTCAGCGTGGGGGCAACCATACTGATGCTGCCACCACCGGCTGGGCTTCACCCGGTGCTTGGGAGCTCATGGTTTGCTTGCTGTTATCTGGGGAGAAGCTGGGGAGGTGACAGCTCTGTCCCACTTTTCCCTGAGATGATGCTGGCCCGGAGTGGCGCTGCGAAGGCGTGCGTGGGCCAGCCCCAGCTCCCCACCGTGCTCGGTGCTCTTAGCTGCACCACCATCCTCTGTGTCCTGCCTCCTGTTCCCCTCCTCCTATCCCCAAAATACTCTGCCTGCTGAAATACTGTGTCTCTTGACCTGCTGCTCGGTGTCTGAGTGTGGGTGGTGCTCTGGGAGGGATACAGTCAGTCCGTTTGCAAGGTGGGGATTTTGGAAGGGCTCTGTGGGTGGTGAAGAGCAAAAGATGGGCTCCTGCAAGCCCTGACCTGGCCAGGGGCTTCTGCTGCTCCCTTGTTAGAAGCCAAATGCTGCACCTTGGAGCCCTGTCACTGTATGTGATGGGTGGGAGATGTCTCCTAGGCTGCTCCAGGATCCCTGCTCTCTATGTGCTCCATTGCATTGAAGAATCAGCAAAGGGTTGGGGCAAGACGGAGGAGCTTTTCCTCAGGTTTAGCTGAGTAGATTGCACACTTGGGTGTGGGTACCTCCACGTATTGCCAGGCACTGTGCTCTGTTGCTCCATCCTTGCACAGGTGCTCACCCTCCTGACACTTGGCTCACTGTAGGCACAGCCTGTGGAGCAGGGTCCATCATACAGCGGTGTCTTTGACCTCTTTGATGCTGGAAAAGGCCAAGCACCTGCTGTGAGGAAAAACCTTTAGAGGGCAGGCAAATTCTCCAGCCTGGCTTTGGGATGTGCTTTGCTTTCGGTGTGTGTGCAGTGAGAAAAAGGCTGTGTAAAACACACAAATGTCTTTAAAAAGGAGTGGTGGGAGCAGGGCCCAGGTGATGCTCCTAAGGAGCAGTGTGCCCTCTGCCACAGCCTGGCTTTGCTCCTGGGAATGTCACTTAATGGAGAGTGGAGCCCAGTTTAGCACTGGGTGTTTCCCACTAAGGATGGCAGGGTCTGTCAGAGGGTGCTTCTCTCATCCTCCTGCTTAATCAGGGGTTACCCAAATGTAGAGGGCTGGATGGTGGCAAACCAGCCTGGTCTCACCTTGCTTTGAGACCTGGGGTCACATGCGTGGCAGTTTTCATCTTCTGCTGCCCCTTTTCTTCCATGTTTTTGCCTCAGAGGCTGGAGCGTTCCCCGCTGCTGCCCCGCTCAGCCCAGTTAGTGTGGTGAGTTTATGTGTGAGAGGCGATAACGCAGCTCGATTTGCATCGTGAAATGGCCCAGGACACGCTGAGGCAAGCCCCAGCCCTGCCAGCAGGAGAGAGCTGCTGCTGCATCCCAAGCCAGAGATGCTCCATCGATACCAGTGGGAGAGATGGGGCTCCTGGCTCCTCTTTCTGCTCCTCTTCCTCCCGGGTGGTCCCTGGAGGCTGCGTGTGCTGAAGGGATGAAGTTCTGGCCCAAAAACTGCTGAGGAGCTGTGGACAGAGGTCTGGAGGGAGGAGAGAGGGTGCAAAAAGGACCTGCTGACAGCCCTGTGTTTTTTCTTTCTTCGCAGACAAGCCCAATAGTTATTTCACTCAGACGCCGCCGACGCCACGAGATGGTGAGTACGCCGGAGCTCGGTTCCCGTGAATTTAAGAGCAAATGGCTTGATCCTCTGGCACTTCCCACAGCTGCATCTCCTGACCCAGTGATCTATTTTGCAGCTGAGCAGCTGCTCTCTGCGCCAGCAGCAGTCGCTGCATCGCGCCCCGGCCATGGGGATGCTGCTGCCTGTCCCTTTGGGGTGAGGGCAGAGCTACTCTGTCCCTTCTTGCTCCCTGGGGGACACAGCAACCCCCTCTCCACAGAGGGTTTAGCGGACGGCTGTGGTAGAAGTGGAAAAGAAGATGGGATTTTCCATGTGCAGAGCTTTACTGGTTCATCTGTTGAGGCTGTGGAAGGGCGGGGACTGGGGAAAGGGATCTTATCCTCAAAAAAGGATTGAATCCGATGTCTATTCTGTGTTTGCCCCCTAAATGTCTACTTGGATTTTGGCAAAAGGAGAGGGGAAGCAGAAGGAGGTGCAGAAAGGCTGCAGTGGTGTGTGTGCCCATGGTATGTGGCAATTACAGGTTAGGATAGGACCACAAGAGTTCCCATACCCATGTACCCATGTTGTGCCTCCCTTGGTGCCTCCGTTTTTTGGGTGTAGCATCACAGCAACCCAGGGCAGGGCACTGAGGGAAGTCACTGGTTCCACTTTGTGAGGCCTGGTTCCTGTTCGAGGAAATGATGTGGACACGGAGTTTCCCTGGGACTCTCCACTTGTTCTTGCTGGGAAAGGACCAGGGTGGGTTGTGCCGGCTTGTGGCAGCAGGAGGTGAAATGGGCACATTTCTTCAGCATGAGTGCATGGGATGTGGGCTGAGCAGCTGGGGAAGAGGTGATTTTTGAGCAGAGGTTGATGTGGTGCTGTTGGCCGTTCATTAAATCACTGCTGCTGCCGTGCAGCCAAAGTTGAATCATCCCAGCCCATCCAGTCTCGGATCAGTCGCTGCTAACGCTGTATAAATGCTACCAAAAAATCTGTTGGGCTTGTGCTCCAGCTGGTGAAAGGGTTCAGCTTTATCAGCATCAGGAGAAAAAGCTGGACATCGGGTATCTCCATCACTTCCAGGTCAGAAAGGCTGTGGGCATGTAAATTTTGGGGCGCCTCACACCTTCTCTCTGAGCTTACTGGTTTCACAGACCTGTAGGAATTTTGGGGTTTTGAGGCCATGCTGTTATCAGTCAGTGGCTTTAAAAGCTGTTGGATGCAGGCAGGCAAGCACATGCTCGGATAATGTCATCATCAGAGCTTTGTTTCTCTGAAAATCAGGCCTAAAATGCCCTGCTTTCTGCTGGCAGGCTGCTCAGTCACCTTCCCCAGCTTGCCCGGTTTCAGTTGCACAGATAAGAACCCAGCAGCAAACAGCAGCCAATTAATAACACGTTTGTTTCTTTCTTTTTTTCCTTCTCTGATGGGGGTGGGGAAGGGGGCGGGGGAGAAACGGATGCTAGATAAAATGTGATTAATCTATAATTGGACCAGAGAAGACATCCAAAGCAAAAATAAAACCGAACGTAGGTGTAACTCCTAGCTTAGGGCTCCAAAATATTAGCAGCCCAGCCCATCCAGATGACATACTCCAAAAGAGCTCTGGTCCCCAGAGGAGATGGAAAACTACCACCCTTGGTGGGCTGCCAAATGAGCACCTCCTTTTGCAGGTCTGATACGGTGCAAGCGCCTGGCATCATCTTCAAGAAGCAGTTTTGGGCAAAGGGGAGCATGGGGATGAGATCTCTGTTGGAGTAATGGGGCTGGTACACACCTCACCACACCACGTTCCTTTCCCCACATGGTACCTGGTGGTGTGACAAAGATTTGGTGGATTTTGGTGAGGATTTGTGGTTATGGCAGGCCGTGTCGCAGCACAGAAGCGTGACAGTGCCAGTGTCAAGCACAGCAGGACCCCCCTGTGGCTTCTTGTCCATCAAGGATGAGGGTTGTCGCCTTGTGATCTTCTGGGCCAGAAGGCAGAAATCATCATCTGCCCTGGCAATGTCAAACCTCGGGTTTCTGTGTGAAGGAGGTGGCTTCCTGCACCTCGAGCATCCCTTGTGCCGTGCCCTGTCCTGCACACACGAAAGGTGCTGTGCCACCACCGCTCTGGCGACGCTGGAGGTGCAGTCCTTGCCAGCCAGGCGGGAGGCGCCTCTAATTAGCACTCGTGTGCTGTTAATCCCTTCCGTTTCTTCCAATAACCAATTCCTACCCTAGAAAACTCTTCAGCCACACATTGATTTATAGAGTGGTCTCTGCTTCATGTTGAAACGAGACCATTAACGCTGTTAACTCCCTGCTTTCTCCCAAATCTCCCACATCCACAGCCAGGCAGGAGCTTGTTAATCTCTATGGAGTTTTAAATCCTAGCTGACTTGAACGAGGGGCTCCTTGAAGGCTGTGGCCACTGGCCCGTGGTGTTTGGGCTGGCTGCTGCTGCTCCTCGCTCATCAGGAGTAGGCAGGAGGTGGGGAGTGCCTGTGTGGGGTGATGGAGGGGGCGGATGTTGGCTCAGCTGCGGCCCCCCGGGGCAGGAGCACTTTGGAGGGGGTGCTGGCAGGTGCGGGGCAGGGGGCAGGCAGGGTGGGCTGTGCCTTCTGCACCCCCTGGGGCGCAATAAGAGGTGGGGGAGGATCTGGAGGGTGCCTCCTCCCCTCTGCTTGTTCTGCCAGGAGAGGTTTGATTTCGGTTTGTTTGCAGCAGCTCTCAGTGGGGCTGTGTGCGGGAGGTGAGGTTGCTTTTGGTGTTTGCTCTGCAAAGGGCAGGGAGAACAAGAAAAATCCTCCTGGAGCGGGGCTGGCTGCTGGGCTGGGTCCATAGGGTGAGGGATGGGCTCTCAGGGGCTGGTCCTTTGGGTTTCTTGCTGGCCCCAGCAGCTTTTAGGATTGAGCACAGGATTGCATCCTAATCTCATCTTGCTTCAGCCTGTCTCATAGGGCACCTAAGAAATTAAATATTGGAAAAAGGCTTTCTTGTGCCTGGCAGCCATATAAATAGAAGGTTTGCAGAGCTGGTCCAGACATGGGGTTAGAGGCGCTGGTGCAGGTGGCTTTTCAAGTCTTGGTTTGTTTTCTTCCTCCTGTTTGATACTTAGTCAGGAAAAGATGCTCCTTCCTTTTATTTGATGGTTTTTAATGAACATCTCATAATTCTGATGAGCAGCTTCCTCTGGCCAGTAACCTATTGGCTCAGATATAGCAAGGGGGAAATAATTGCCTTAGTCTTAGAAGTCATGTAGGTGCTTACCTTCCCTTGCCTACCCCATTCGGTTACGTGTGCTGCCCACAGCTTACCTGCAGCCCTAAAATTAAACCTAAAATTAAACGTGTGTGCTGTCCGTACCCTCCTCCCACTGCCAAATTCATGCTGAGCCCTTCCTTCTCCAGTCCCTGTGGGAGGGAATACAGGGAGCAGCCTTGGGCTTTTGGTTTCCTGAGGAGCCGGGTGGCTGGGTGCAGTCTGCGCCTGCGCAGGGGGACAGGGGAGGGGACACTCGGCTGGCCTGGGAAGAGAGCCATGAGAACATCACCTAAAATAAAACACAAGCTCTTCAATTTTGTTCCCCTTGTGTGGAGCACCCCGCTGGCTTTGGCGGCTAATCCCAGCCTATTTCTTTTTTGATACAAGCCAATATGAGACTTGGATGCTGCAAAATGAATTCATAGCAGGCTTTGTGGCAGGGCTGATCTCGGTAGGTGTGCTGCAGACCTGTCTTTATTTTCTGTCTGCCCAGAGATGCATTTTGCAGCCCTCAGTCTTTCCTGACTACTCCATGCTCTCTTCCTTACTGGTCCCAGCAGCGTGAGCGGTGCTGGTGTGGCTGTGCCGATGCTGGTGTGGCTGCGCGGGGGGACACGCGGAGCATCGGAGCGTGGTGGGAAGTCTTGTCACACATCACGGAACAGGAAAAAATATCACTCCCTCTGTGCAAGGTGAAATTTTTGTACCGGGCTTCTCAGCAGCTGCTCCCTTTTAATTACACGGTGCCTACTCCTTCTCCAAGACTTCACTGCAGCACAGGCTGAAATGCTGATTTACTGCACTGCCTGCACGGTGCTTGCACCCACTGCCTCCTCGGGCATGGGGTGACACGGGGTGCTCTTCTCTTTGCCCCAGCATCCTGGGCAATTCACCTCTCCAGGGTGAAGCAGGCCTGGGGGGTCCTGCACTGAAGTCACCATGGGTGGGTCTTCAGCTTCTCCATCCTTTTTTTCATATTCATATGGCAACAGCTTGGTAGTTGGGGTCTGCTCGTGGAGCTCCATCCCCATGGCCCAGCTTGGTTTCCTTGCGGCTGTTTCCCTGCCTGGGGTCTGCGCTCTGAGCATCATAGCCAAGTGTGTTTCAACCGAAGCAGCTCCAACTGCTGCAGGGTTGCTCCGGAGAGAGAAGAGATGCTAAACATAGCTCTTCAGAAGCTGAGCGGTAGATAAGGTAGCAGCAGTTATTAGACACCACTTTTGATCTCTTGAGAGCATTTTCTTCTCCATTTACAGTAAGGTATGAGCTTTCTCTTGGGGATCAATTTTTGCACTTTCATGTTACGTGGCTTAAGTGTTAGAGGAGGCGTAGGTGGGAGAGCTGCAAAGGTGTTTCTGTTTTGCTCTGTATCAGGCCCTTGCTAAGGTTGCAGGTCCCCGAGCTTGCCTCACTCTCCTGTCATCTCCCAAGACCGTCCTTCTGGCAGTGTGACAAAGAAGCAGCATTTGTTTTGTGCTGTCTTCTCTTCCCCTTGGCTGTGTCGTGCTGAAGTCAGTGCATGATACCTTTCAGAGACAGCCAGCTCCCTCCCGAGTTAGCCCCCTGTGAATATGGCCTGGCGCTGCGGCAGAGCGTTTCTTGCAGAGCGAATGTTGTTTTGGGAGGAACGTGAGGTCGGAGTGATGCGAGGGCTCTTGCTGTTTCGGTGGCAGGGAAGTGTTTGCTGGGAACAGGAGTGGCTGGAGTTGTGCTAGTGATGCAATAAATATTTATAATATTTATGAATGCTTTCATACATTTAATATGTATGAATGCTTTTGTATGTTTAATACTTACGAATACTTTCATATGTTTAATACTTGTGAATACTTTCACACACATGAAGTGCAGAGGGAAAGCAAAGGACAGCAGGAGATGTGAAGCTGGCCGAGACCCCCAGGGCACAAGCCAGCTCCTTGCCAACAGCATGGGCAGACCTTGCAGGAGGGTGCCTGGCAGCCTGGGAAAGGTTGGCAAAGGACGGCGTGCTGGCTTTGCCAGGCGTGCTGGCTTTGCTGGGCATGCTGGCGTTGCTGGGCTTGTTGGCTTTGCTGGCCATGCATCTTCGGACCTGCTGCAGCTGGGGAGGAGCTGTCTTTCCCTTTGGGCATTCAGAGGCTGCTACAGCCTCCCTTGGCTTGCCGAGCTCTCTGATCTCCTTGATTTGTAAACATGCTCTTTTGCAGAGCCAGGTGGGAACAGGTTAAAACCATCCATGTATTATTTTCTTGCCCTTGCCTCCCTCCCTCGCGTGGGCTACGTACGGGCCGCCATCCCGTATGGGTGCGCTCTTTGTGCACGCTGAGCTGTGGGTGTTTTGCTGCAGTGTGGCTCCTCAGGGCAGATTCCTTGCTCTGGGGGGGATCTGTGTGCACTGGGAGGGTCCGTGTGTGCTGGGATGTGAGGCTGGCTCCTCACTCGCATCCCTCCTGGAGCGCGTTTCCAAGCTGCTCCTCTCCCTGATGGAGGCTGATGAATCCTTCCAGAGATTAGGAGCCGTGACAGTCTGCTCCGAGCCACTCTCGCAGGGGGCTCATGACAGATTAATGAGAGAGTCTTTTAAGATTGATGTTTGATTTGCAAGAGTGACTTTGATGTTTTAGACCCAAGAACATGATGCTTTCCACTCCTCCCTGCCCTGCCCGCCCCTGGCACCACCTTCGCCTCGCTCACCACCATCTCCTTGCCTCCAGCTCATGATTTTGCTTTTAGAACTCATTAACTTTTTGGGCTGTAAGAGGTTGTGGCTGATGACAGCTATGTTTCTGGGCTTCCTCTCGCTGTCTTTTTGCGTGGCACAGGAGTACGGAGTGTGTTTGTGGGTGCTGAAGTACCACGCTGTGGTCTCAGGAGGAGATTCCTGGTTTCCCAAAGATCTCTGTCTCATGTAGAACTGTGCAAATAGGATCCTTGGAGAGCCAAGAGCATTGTATGAAGTTGCTGTCCCATATTGTAGGGCAAAGATGGGTTAAACTGGGCCCTTGGGCTGAGCATGTCCATAATGGTGCTCTGGCTGTGCCAGGAGTAGAGGTTTTAAGCAAAAGTGCCTGTGTTAAGCGGTGTGGTGTTAAGGATACACAGTTTGACAGCTCTGTGTGTGTTTCCTGGGAGGTTCGGTGCTGATTTTGGCATAGTCTGGCTGTGGCAAGTGGCATTTGGCCAGGGCTGTGGGGTGGACGTCCCAGCTCTGCTGCCGGGCCCTGCGTGTGGCTTGCCCGGCCCTGCCATGGAGGCCTTCAAGCAGGACAGACGGCTCCTTCTCCCTCGGCGAGCAAGCCCCGGCTGATGCGATTAATATTGATGGCGGGGAGGGTGGGCCCAGGAAGAGGAGTGAATGTGCACGGGCGAGAGTCGCGGCTGGCAGAACCGGTCTCCATGGCAACGGGCACCTCATGCAGAATTAATGCCGGCCTTCGCTGTCCTGACACCCATGCGCGGCTCCGTCCCCAGGGCCTTGTGTTTCCCTTTCGGCACAAGGAAACCCCAAGCTCTGCCCTGCTCTTTGCTGCTTTCCCCTGCCTTTTGCGCCAGCCATGTCCTTGCCCATGGGATGGCAGCGGGGTGGGCTCGCTTTGGCTCTCATGGTGGGGCCTTGTCCCTTTCCCAGAAGGCTCAGGGGTTTATCGTGCACATGTGTCGTGGTTTAGGTGTTCTGTCACCCAGTAACTCCTCCCCACCCGGGGAATTGGGAAAAGGAAAGCGAGATCCGTGGGTTGAAATAGATTTAATAAAATAATACTAAGAACTAATATTAATAACTGTATTAATGTAAAGTACACAGAGTTATACTCAGCGAACGTTGTGAGGGAGTAGGCCTCAAGGTAGGGTGGTAGAGAAGTTCCTCTTGAGATGTCAGCCATGGGAGAAGAGAGAAGGGCTGTCCCCAGCAATTTATAATGAATATATTTGTATTTATATTATATATATATTTATAACTCCCCAATTTATAATGAATGTGACATTTATGGTATGGAATAACACTAATTGGTGAACTACCCTGTGTTTCTGCTTCCCCCAGGCTCTGTACCTGTTCATTTCAAGACCACCAAAGACTTCAATCATCACATACTGGTATTAGCTGAAAACTATAACGTTCTGTCCCAGTAAACCAGGACAATGTGCCCTTACCCTTTACTATTAGACATTGCTTGCTTGTGTCTGCCTCACTCAAGGTTCTTGTCTGCTGGCCAAGGAACTGGCCATGGCAAGCTTTTCAATGGCCCATTAGCCCACTGGACTCCAAGGACGCTGTCCAGCGCTGTCAGTGACCTCTTGCCCACTCCTCTTGCCCACTCCATGGTGGTGGCTTTGCCTCTCTGACATGGGTATGAGTGCTCTGAGGCAGGATTTGAGGCACGACAAATCCTCCCTGTGGCCCTTGCTGCAGGGATTCATGGCTCTTCTTTGTCTTTCCTCTATCTTACCCCTTTCCTGTCACTGGAGACGCTTTTAAGTCACACAAGCAGGTACATCCACCCTCCTTTCTCCCACCCGCCGGCTGTAATCATGTTTCCGGCTGTGCTTTTCTGATTGTTTTTTTCCTGGCCCATTCAGTGAAGGGATGGGGCTCCCCTGGGACCTGGAGCAGGTCCAGGCTGGCAAAGGCACGTTTTGCCTTTGACAGGGGGGAGCTGTCACCCATTGCCTGCACGTTTTCCCAGCATCCCACTCCTCTGTGGGTGTTCAGGGCCCTCCTCCTTTTCCCTTGGCAGGATTCCCACCGCTGAGGGGAACCGTGTGCCCACCAAACCCCTCTAAGGTGCTTTTTTTGGTGGCCTGCGCGCTGCCAGGGAACGCGGGACAGGCAGGGTTGTGCTGTCGAGGTCCTGGCAGGGTGCAATAAGCAATCAGCAAGCTGCTCCAGTAGCGTGGTTGGTTTTTTTCTCTTTTCTGTACAGTGGAAAAGAGCAATTTTGACATTACATTGACGATTATTGTTATTAAGCCGGAGAAACATTTTAATGCGAGTGCTTGGGGCTTATTAGATAGAGCTCTTCACCTCAAGATCTCAAAGCACTTGACGAAGCCAGCTTGTTATTAATCCCTACTACTTATACTGAGCTATTTACCTACTGACATTGGAGGTTTTGCGATTATTATTAGCTGCTTTTTTTTGTAAATGGGAGAAGCAAGGCACAGAACTGGATGGGGAGCTGATGCTGGAAGCTGCTCTCCACCATTCCTGCCTTGGGAGAAGGCTGGGATGGATGGAGAAACTCACCCAAAAGCTCTACCAGGAGCGTTTGGTGCAAACCGTGGCGTGGCCGGACCTGACAGCGAGGAGAGAGATGATGGAGAGAATGTCCTATTCTCAGCTGTCCTTCCAGCCGTTTTGGGCATCTGCGGGCACTGTTGGATGCGAGGAGGTGGAGCTGGTGCCATCTGCCCTGGCAGCCACTCGTGGAGGAGCAGCCACCTGTGCCCGCACTGCCTGCTCCAGGAGATGCTGCGCTCAACCTTGGCAGGGCCTTCCCTGCTAACGAAGCATCCCACTCCCTCCCTGGCGCTAATTAGGGGCTGCCTGAGGAAGCAGCGCGGATGGGGCAGGAGGCTGGTTCAGATCCCAGCCTCCTGCCCCAGTTTCAGCTGCCGGTGTAGATACGCTCCCAGAGGCATCTCTTGACTTGACACCTCTCTTTTCCCCTTCTCTGGGGGACTGCTCAGCTCTTTCCCCCAGTCTTGATTTCTTCTAAAAACCTTTCTTGGTTTCACAGGCTCAGCCCAGGGCTGCTGAGGGAGCAGGGACCGCTCTATCCGCCCATGGAGTCACACTGACTCAGTTGTACCATGAATTATTCGTAGCAGCACCTTTTGCTTTTCCCCTCCTCTCCACCAAGCGCACATTTTTTACTATTGTTGTTGTTATTGTTATTTATTATCCCGTTTCTGCTCCAGTGCTGCTAAGAGACACGGAGAGGCTTGGCTGGCATTCAGCGCAGTTACAATGAGCCCAAGCCCTCCCTTTTGTTCTGTACAGCTTGCTCCAGTGTTGTATAGATACCTCGCTTTAGCTGGTTCTTTCCCTCATCTTCGGCGGCTCGGGAGGTTTGGGAAAGGTCAGCTCTGAGCCGTAGCTGTTTTTTTTCTGCTCCAGACAAGCGCTGCTCTCATTGTTTGCCAAATGCCTCGCTGTGCCTCTCTAGGATGATTTAACCAGAGCTGCGCTTCGCTTTCTCTCCTGCCTGCTCCCTGACGTCTCTGCGTGGCCTCGCCGTGCGCTTTGGAGACGGTTTTGGAGCACAAAATGATCTTGAGCTTTGCTGAGAAATCCCTCTTCTCCCTGCTGCCACTGGGGAGCAGCGACGTGGATGTGGGGTGATGTGGAAGACGCACGGGTAGGAAAACCAGTGGTCGCTGTCCTGGTGATGTGCAGATGTCACTGGAGGGAGTGGGATGAAGATTTGGTCAGTGCAGCAGCTGGGCTGAGAGCCTCTTCCTTTTGCTCCTCATTTCCCAACTTTTTTTCCTCTTGCATCAGTGATGGTTACGTTTCTTGCATCCTCCCAGGTAAAATTAGAGGTAAAGAGATGTTGAGGCAGAAGGAAGCTGCCTCCGAGTTTCATCCTTTGCAGAGCTTGTTGGGTTGAGTTGTCTTTGCAGGCATAATAAACCTGTTTCATCGCCTGGATCCGGCAGGGGAATTAAGGCATTTTGTTTCATCCTCGTTGGTGTTCTGAGTGTGCATCATCCAACTGCAGCACAGCGTCGGATGGGTGAATTTTCAACATAATCTGCTGTGAAGAAACAGGCTTTTTCACCAGCAGCACCAGCCCTGATTAGAAGCGAAAGAAACTTAAACAACCAATTTGCTTGTCACAATTCGTTTCTAGGTTGGAACGTTTTTCTTTCGCGCTTTGTCTGCTGCTTGGCCTGATCACTGAAACTCAGTGAGAGTCCTGGGGAGGACTCAAACACCAGTTTTGGGGGTTGCACTCTGCCTTACCCCCGCTCCCCATCCTGCTCCATCCCCTTGGGTCGGGCTGAGCTCTGAGGCACCGCGCTGTGCAGGCTTCTCTCTTAACTTCTGATACAATATCAGTTTTCTTTATGTGGCTCGACCCTATTAACTTTACAATACTTTTTTTTGTCATTTACCATCTCTTTTATCACTGCAGATTAAGAGATTCTTAAATATATATAGGCAAACCAATTGCAGGGAGGATCACTTAGAAGGTGACAAGCCTCAGTTGGGCTCTGCACCTCAATGAACCATTTAAAAAGTTTTCTTTGAAGGAGACTCAAAACCGTGAGTGCTGTTTTAATTTCACCAGATGACCTGACCAGTGCTGAGAGGTTTTTCCTACCAAGTTTGTCTCCCGTGTACCTGGTACCTGATTATTCACGACACGGTTACTGCACCTCAAATCCCTGCTTGTCCTGTATTTCACATCCCTCCCTTCCACCCCTCCCCTGCATCCTCTAATCACAGTGCTCAATGGGCTCATCTGCATTAAAAAATAAAAGAGAGAGGAAGAGCAGCGACGGCAAGAGCAGCAGAGACTATCCAGAGCGCTTCATAAAAATGATGAATTGCTTTTTGGTATTGGGCAGGAGAGGAAGAGAGTTCTTATTTTATTTGATGATATTAGTCTCGTAGTGGTGCATTGTTGCCGTACGTATGAGCTCAAAATCTCCAGGCAGTCAAAGGCAAACGCCCAGGAATTGAAGTGTAAATGAGCTGCTGCCGAGCAGTTTATTTTGCCTTTTATGCTTTCTTTCTCTCTCCTTATGTAGGTCAGTCTCTATTTCCAATGTGTGCTGCGTAGGAGAGCGTAGGGCGGTGAGGTGTGCCGGGGTGGTAGGAGGTGGGTGCTGTGCCGGTACAGGGACCACGGGTGTAGGGACCGTGTTTGGTGGTGAGCGCTGTGGGTGTAGGGCTGTAACCACTGGCATCCCTTGCTCTCACTGTCTCACCGCTGAGGCTGGAGGTACCTGTCCTCTCCCTTCCTCCCGCCAGCCAAAGAAGAGTGACGTTTGCTGCCCCATTAGCAATTCAGATGCTGAACTGGTCTGCGCTGGCTGCTCTGATTAGCGGATGCGATAAGGAGATTCGTGCATCTCCTTCAGAGACACCAGCCACGTGATGCGGCTGCTTTGCATGAACGGCAATGAACACGATGTGTGTGTGTGTGGGGGACCACCTGTCCTGCCCTGGGATGGGTGAGGGTGTTTTCTTCTCCATTCCTCACCTTTCCTTTCTCTTGGCCAAAAATACATTGTGTGGGGGGGACTCACAAAGGCTTGAGGGGCCCTGAGGATGCTCCTCTGTGTCTGTAGCGGGGTTGGAGACACCTCCTTGCTCACAAGTTGGCCTTTGGCCTCCCTCTGTGGTGCAGAGCTGGTGACAGACTCCTCTTTCTGCGGTTCACGCTGACAATAAGCAGGATAGGCAGCCTGGGAAGGGGCACAGAGAAGGCAGAAGAGGGGTGACCATGGGTTTGTTGGCTCCTTTTGGACCATGCTGTACCCCAGGAGAAGGACCCAGCTTGAAAGCCTGGTTCCTGGCAGGGAGAAGTGTCACGCTGGGATGATGATGTCCTCTTCCAGAGCCAGGAGAGGACGTTTCTGTGCCTACAGCATCCTCCTCTCTCTGGTCCCTCTGTTTCGCAGCTCACTTGTGTCTTGGTCTCTGTTTCGCAGTGTGCCGAGGGATGCTGTGCGGGTTCGGGGCGGTGTGCGAGAGGAGCTCCACCGACCCCTCCCAGGCCGCCTGCGTCTGCAAGAAGACGGCTTGCCCCGTCGTGGTGGCTCCGGTCTGTGGCTCTGATTATTCCACCTACAGCAACGAGTGCGAGCTGGAGAAGGCCCAGTGCAACCAGCAGAGGCGGATCAAAGTCATCAGCAAAGGACCATGTGGTGAGTGCAAGGATGGGCTCTCCTTGCAGGAGGTGCCAGGCCAGGGAGACCTGTCTCAAACTCCGGTGATGGTGATGTCCTGGGGGATGGGGACAAGTCTGATGGGAAGGGACACAGCAGGCAGGCAAAATAACCAAGCAAAATAATCACAGAATCACAGAA
>NW_010178705.1:0-265 GCF_000695765.1 Mesitornis unicolor
CCCTCTCCGAAATGAGCACGGGAGACGAGACCAGCTCGGATTCGGACCGGGATTCAGCGTCCTTCCCAGGCGTGGGTCAGAACATGTCTGTCTCCATCCAGACCAGCCAGGACTGGAAACCCACCCGCAGCCTGATCGAGCACGTCTTCGTCACCGACGTCACCGCTAACCTGATCACGGTGACGGTCAAGGAGTCCCCTACCAGCGTCGGGTTTTTCAACCTGCGGCAATACTGAGCCCGGAGCGCGAGAGGAGGGCGAGGGGC
>NW_010178705.1:363-3696 GCF_000695765.1 Mesitornis unicolor
CCCTCGGGGGGGGCGGGGGACCCCCCCTGCCTCTCCATCCCCTCCGGATGCTCCGGGTGGTGGCTGGTGCTGTTCCCCTGGAGCAGGGGCCCCGGTGCTGCCGGGTTGGCAAGTTTTGAGCCAGGCTTCACCACACGCAGGTTTCTTTGCTTTACAGACAGCGGATGACGAGGTCTGTGCTGCTCCAGCAGCGGGGAGGGGATGCGGAGCTGCAGCAGGCCAGGTTCCTGCTCGGGAGAGGAGGAGGAGAAGGAGCAGGAGCTCCTCTTCTTTCCTCTGGGCTCCCCATGGGGTTGTCCCAAAACCAAACCAACTGGGCCAGCCCCAGCCCCCGCCCCTGGGGGAGGCTGTAGACGGGGGTTTTTCAGGGTACGCTCAGCCCAGCCACCCCCCTGGGCAAGGTCACTCCAATGATGGGGAAGCCCACGACGTCGCCGTTGTGGTTTCCAGCTGATAGGGAAATATTGTTTACATTTTTTATTAAGGAAAAAATCCTTTTTCTGAGGAAGGGGAATAAACCCAGTCCAGGGAAGACTGAGTCCTGGATGCCACCGATGATAGGGGCACCAAAGTCAATGCTCCCCTCCGTCATCCCAGCATCGCCAGCAGCCCCCGCTCCCATCCAGCAGCTCCCAGGCTCTCATAGGGACCAACCTAGGGAATATTTTGTAAGCCTCGCAGAACGCGTGAACCCCTCCAGCAGCAGCAGGACCCCGGGCTGCAGCAGCCGCTCGCCTTCACCTCACCATGCTGTGCCAGCAGCCAGGCTGCTCATTCGGGCTTGAAACTGCAACCAGCGCTGGCTTTTTCACTGAGGTATTTCCCCCTCCTGTCGGTTACTCTTAGAAGCCAAAATTCACTGCAGTGGTTCAGGCAGAGGTCAGTAGCATCCGAGGTCATTTTAGCTCTGCTAATGCTGAACTCCTTTCTCAGAGGAGATGAAGAGTCCGCAGCCCCCCAGGGCAGGGTGCATGGTTTGGAGGTGCCCCCCCCCAAGGCTGGGTGCGTGGTTTGGAGGTGCCCCCCAGGGTCTCTGGGGTGGCTGCTTGGTGAGTGCGAACAGGCACAGCTTTGGGGGTCACCCTTGCTGGGTGGCACCAGGATGGGCACCTTTGCCATACGCAAGGGGCACTCGCAGCATCGTCACACGCAGGAGCATGGAAATAAACGGACCAAACTGAGGGTCCCTGTACTTCTGACCCCCTCGACTGCAGTCACATTGGCTGCTGCTGGCTGGTGGCAGCACAAGTCTCAGGTGAATGGTGAAGCTCCTTGCGCTGCCCAAGGGACGGGCGGTTGTTCCCAGACAGTCTCTGCAGCCCCCTGTGCCCTGGGGATGCTCCCTCTTAGCTTTTGTATTTCATCCCCTGGTGGTCCTGGCTTTGAGTTCATTGTGTGATGGAGCTGGAGGCACATCCATGCTTGGCAGCTTCTCCCAGTCCTGTCCCAGTGCAGCCAGGCAGCCGTGAATGTCACCTCCTCATGGCACAGGGCAGGGAATGGGTGCATCATCCATGGAGGAGCTCCCCAAGGACAGGGTTTGTCGAGCTCCACGATGCCAAAGGGTCACAGCCCCTGCTGTTCACTTTCTAGCCTTTCCCTTTGCCAAATGAGCTACCAGTGCTTTGAGCAGCCCAAGGAGACATTGGCCTGTGCCAGCAGAAATGAGTGCACGGGGCACAGTTTGTGCTGGGGGTGCTTTTGGGAGAAGAATCCAGGGATCTGTGGGCGCAGGGGTGAGGCTGTTCCCCACACACCAAATGTTTGCTTCTTGGCCTTTGCAAATCCAAACTAATGACAATGTGCCTTTTGGACCGTCCTTATCTCAGCCTTGTCTGCGACGCCGGTCCCACCACAGGTTTGTGCCTATGTAAAGCCGGGGGGTGTCACAGGGTCCTGGGGACAGCGGTGACACCGATGGGTGGTGGCCTGGTCCCTGCTGGGCTGAGGGGTGCTCACGGTCTGGCAGGGATGCTCTGAGAAGGGGTCAGCGCCGAGCATCCACAGAGGGTGCAGGAGATGGTGGGTGCTGCGCTTGCTGCTCCCGTTGAAGCTCAGATGCATTTCTCCATGCAGGGGCTTGCTCCTTTGTCATGGCCCGGGCTTGTACCCAGGGCCATGTGTATATGGGTGGCGAGCAGCTTCCCTCCATCGCGCGCCCTTTCCAGGCATCCCCTCCTCATAGCAGCCGGACGCCGCCGTCACCGCTCGCTATTGTGCCTTTTGCTCACCAGCTGGTTCCGTCCCAAAGCTCTGAGGATGCTGAAAACGATAATCCCAAATTTTTCTGACTGTTGTCCCCTCCCATGCCCCTTCCCAACCTTGTCCTGCCAGATCACAGCTCTCCCAGCAAGAGTTCCTGCTGGCGTGGGCCTCCAAAGGCACATTCTGTGGGTGATTTACTGGCATTTTCTGTGGACAGGGGCTGAAAGCCAGTGCAGACCCTGTTCCCCAGTCACTACCATTACTATTCAACATCTACTTTGGGTTGGTTTTTTTTCCCCTTTTTTGAAGTTTGCTGCTATGGGTCGGCGTGTTGAGCCATGTGTCAAATGGCCAATTAAAGGTTTGTCACTCATCATTTTCCAAGGGGTTTCCAACGTGGAAAGCGCCGCAGTATTTGTATATTGAATGGATATTTTCTCCAGGCATAATCTGGTTAAGCATACTTGTTGTTTTCCATCGGACTGGAAGAGGTGGCCGATTCAGCCATCTTCCCTAGAAACTTAGTCTATTTTTTATATATATCTTTTGTACCAAAAAAAACCCCTGCAGTTCACAGAGGGATGGGGATGGTTTAGAGGGTTTGGTTCACTTGGAGTTTCTGAGCTGGGTGTGGAGGGCTCCAGAGCCAGAGAGAAGGATTTTACTGAAAGAAACTGAGGGATGGGTGAAAACAAACAATTGTTCGTGTAACTTGTGCCAGTCACCGCTCTGATTTGTATGTTTTAATTAAAGAGAGAGCCAAATCGTTCCTGTACCACACTTACAATTGCTTTAAACTACAGCTGTTTGTTTGCTTTTATTTGCAGAGAACAAAAGTGGGAGATGTTGTTACCCTGGGAAAGCGCTGGGCGTTGTTGGGCTGGGGGGAGGCACCGTTCCCGCTCCCCCCGGGCCTCCCCTCGCCCCCCGTGCGGGGTTTTTCAGTGCTTTGGGACTCAGACGCCAGCGCAGACCCACAGCCCCCAGGCTGCCGTTAACTTTTATTTATTTGCAGGAAAACACTAGGACGTGGTTACCTCGGGCGGGTTTTGGGTTTGTTGGGGTTCTTTTATATAACTTTTCCACTGCTCTTTTTCTAGCATATCAATAAATATTTTTTTAAACTTT
>NW_010178706.1:0-3256 GCF_000695765.1 Mesitornis unicolor
GTGGCATCCCTGGGCTCCCAGCAGAGCCGAGGAAGAATAAAATAAAAAAAATAAAAAATAAAAAGGATAATAAACTTAATCTTGACTGCTGCTGCAGGGGCTTACTTCAGTGGGGAGGTAGGAGAGGAAGGGGATGTCCATCTTCTCGCACTGCGTGGTGAAGTCCCGGTACAGGGGGTCCGGGGAACGTTTGGGGTAGAAGATGGTGGGCTCGTAGTCCTGCGTGGTAGAGAGCAGTGATGGACCTGGCACTGTCCAGGAGGAGGAGGAGGAAGAAGAGGAGGGGAGGAAGGTACTCACAAAGATGCGCAGGTGGCGGGCGCACACCAGCCCGATGGCCCCGTTCTGTGCCGGCCCGCACACCACCAGCACCGTGGGCTGCTTCCGCGGCAGGGACGGACGCGGGAAGGCCTGCGGAGGGGACGTGGGACATGGCGCTGCCACCAGCCCCGTCCCCATGGGTGGGCAGCCAGCAGCAGGGACAGGGCAGGGGGAGCAGGGCTTGAGGGGTGAATGGACCCACAGTGGGGACGTGCTGCTGGGTGGGCAGTGCGGTGTGTGGTGGGACAGGGACGATGGCCAAGGTGGGGTGAGGATGGCACCCAAGGAAAGATGGGGATGGGACCCATGGGAGGATGGGGACAACATCCACGGCAGGTTGGGAATGGCATCCGTGGTAGGATGGAGATGGCACCCACAGCAGGAGGAGGACAGCACCCACAGCAAGACGGCGATGGTACCCACAGCAGAATGGGGATGGTACCCACAGGAAGATGAGGATGGCACCCATGGCAGGATGTGGCCCACAGCAGGATGAAGATGATGCCCGTGATGGGATGCAGATGGTGCCCAAGGTGGGACAAAGACGATGCCCAGGCCAGGGATGATGCCGTCGGTAGGACAGGGCCCCCCGCCAGCCTGCAGGGAGGTGGCCATGCTCGCATACCAAAGCCTGTGCAGGGAGGCTCTGTTTATCCCTGACGGATTTTTTCCTGCTCACAGAACCTGGCTCCAGGTCCCGTCCAGCCACCAGGGCGGCACAGCCCGTGTGCAGCTGAAGCCGCACTCCCTGGATCGAGCCCAGCTCCATGGGGCTCCCGGGGACACACAGGGGGATGGTGCTGGGGACCCTGGGGGACTGGGGGTGCTCTGCCTGGCTCAGCCCCAGGAGGAAGAGGAGGAGGATGCTTGGCCCCATGAGGAGGATGCTCAGCACCGCTGTCCCCTCCCTGGGGCTGGCGGTGGAGCCGGGGAGTTGCCAAGGGGGTGGGCAGCCCCATGTCATGGGACCAGGGAGGCTCTAGGACCCAAAGGGGCTCCACCACCCCAATATTTCCCACCTTGGGCACTCCCTGCTCTTGGACTGGGGAGGGCACAGCACAGCCCAGCTGCCTCGGATGGAAAAGTTGAGCTGGGCGGTGTGGGGCTCCCCGGCCTCCATGGCACAAAGCTGCCCTTGATGCCGCCTCCTCCTCCTCCTCACGCCCAGAACCAGCACTGGGGGCTCCCAGCAATGGTCAAGCATTGCCAGGGCATGGGGAACTCCTCAATGTCCCCCTCCCATGACAGTGGGACCCACAGTCTTGCATGAGCCCGATTACCCCTGGGGGATATAACACGGAGGGTTGGGGAATGGAAACGGCCCTGCCCCACGTCCCCATGACTTGCTGTGGGGCAGGGGGGGACCAGAGTGGGAAAGGCCACACAAGGTGATGGGGTGGGGGGAGGATGGCAGAGCAGGCGGCAGCAAAGTCCCTGGCCTCCAGGGGGGTGTCCCCAACCCCGCTGTCCCCCTCACCTTGGTGACAGCCATGGCACAGGCGTGTCCCCAGATCTCGATCAGCTGCTGCCGCCCGAAGCGGTAATCCTCCAGCAGCTCCTTCTCCATGGCCTCCGCTTCCGCCTTGCTGTAAGGGGGGACAGCAGTGACAACAGGGACATCCCCCCAACTCCTGGCATCTCCTGGGGACCCCACTCCATTCCCAGGGGATGTCCAGGGGTACCAGGCTGGGGGCTCGCAGGGCTTGGGGCTGAGGACGTAATAGCTGAGAGATTTGGGGACCGCGGGTTGGGGGCTGTATTTCGTGTGAGCCATGGCGCTGGCAGCGTCCCCGGGCACGCGGGGACCGGGCTGTTACGTAAAACCGAACAAAGCCGCGGTTGTTCCTTCGCTGCCGAGCCCGAAATTTGGCAGGTCCTGGGGAGACTGAGAATGGGCCCGTAATTGCTCACATCTGTTGGCTCACCTGCACTGCAATGGGAACAGCGTGTGCCGGACCCCGTGTGCCGCTGCCGCGCATGCCGGGGAGGATCAGCGAAATCTGGACCCAGGAGAAGCTGGAGCCGGGCTCCTGGCAGCGCAGGGGGAAGACCCCAGCCCCAGGCATGGTTTTGGGGTGCACACTCACAGCTTGCTTGGTCCTGGCCAAGGGGACCCACTGATCCTCCTGCCCCATGCTGTGGGAATGGGGAGTTCTACCCCAGAGGGGTTATGGGGCCAGGGTCCTGCTGTGTCCCTGGCTGTGGGGTGGCCCCACACCATTTGGGGTGGCCCCACAGATCAACCACATCCCTCTGGGTGTCCTGGCAGTCCCCCCAAGATCTCTTATTGCCCAGTCACCATAGGTGACCCCAGCACCAATCCCCTGGGTGCCCCATGGCCCCCATAGACCCCCCTATGCCCTGGGCACTCTGGGAGACCTCCAGAAAAGCCCCATCCAATCCCATCCTTCCCCATCCCATCCCATCCCATCCCAAATCTGTTGGTGCCCTCTAGTGAGTCCCAGCCCAGCCCCTGTCCCCACAGCAGGGTCCCGTGTACAAATTGAGGGGGAAAAGAGGCCAAAATCCAGCACTCGTCCCCGCTCCCGGGCGGTCCCCAGCACAGCTGTGTTGGGGACATGGGTACACCCAACAAAAGCTGCATTTCCACCAAATTCCACGTCCAGAACATCGCCCGTAATCGCTGCTGGCACCGAGAGCTGGGCCGCGGCCCAGGCTGGCACCCGCTGCCCTGGCCCCAGCCGCAGGGGGGGACGCCAGGGTCTCCCTGGGTGCTGGATCCCACCCACCAGCAGCGTGTTCCCCCCCAGAACTCTCTGGGTACACATTTGGTGCCAGCTCGCCCTGGGTTTGCTGTAGCAAAGGGACATTTGGGAGGTACACGCTGCTCCCATCCTCTGTGTAGGGGCAGACACTCCTCAGAGCCCAGGGGAGACCCAGTAAAGCCCAGTGCAACCCAGTGGAGGGGGCAGCA
>NW_010178707.1:0-10984 GCF_000695765.1 Mesitornis unicolor
TTTTTATTTTTATTTTTATTTTTATTTTTAAATGTGTGGTAATTTAGGACATTTCTCTGGTAAAAGCTTGTCAATGCCAAATCAGGCTAAGATGGAATACTTGTCCCTTCAGATAGGACAGTTGCTTGTGAAGGTATCATAGGTGAAATTCCTGCCGGGTTCTCCAGCTGCTGTGAGAATTTTCTGTAGAAAAATAAATTTGTTTCTCATTTTTAGGGGGATAGCTGAGGCTAGGGGAGAACATAGTGAAGAAGACAGCTGCAGACATGACTCAAGTCAATGATTAATAACAATGATTAATAGCAGTGCATTAGCACGTCTTTCTTTCCTTCAGGTTAAGTTTTAACTTTCAATATAAAGGAAAGTTCATTTTGCTCTTCTCCAAATGTATCCCTAGAATTCCTGAATGAAAAGTCTTGTTTGCAGAGTCTGAACACAAGTGACTGTTTTTGCTATCATTTCCCTACCATGACAAATACATCATGGGCCCAATCCACTAACTGTTATTGATACTAATTTTATTGATTTCAGTATGACTGTCCATGCAGTCTAGGGTTGTAAATCAAAGCCCAAAAATATTGTGACAGGTGCATGCAGCCTGTTCAATGGCCTCCTGTTTGTTCCCTTATACTGCTTGGCAGTGAATAGACTTAATTGTTGGCCCGGATCATAGATATTAAGTACCTGCAGTTTTGTGTTGTGCCAAATATTATGCCTTAAGGTTTGAACACTAATCAGTAGTTAGCCAATCAGAATGCTCTTTAGGAATGGTGTTGTATGTACTCCTTCCTCTCCCATCCCTGCATTTCCATAGATTGGATGTCTCTTCAGAAGTCTCAGCATATGGGATACAATTTTAAGGATATGTAGGAGGCTGAAGTTTCATATGTATTAGAGTTGTGACTTCTCCATCTGTGAGGTTGCTATACATTCGTTTTCACCTGATGTGTTTTTAATTGATGTAAGTGGTAATTCTGCAATGCAGAGGCACAGTGAGATGCAGAGAAAAAGAATTCTATCCTCTTTATGCCCCTGTGTCTCTGTTATTCATTTCTTATCCAAGGGTTTTCATGCAGATTGAGACTAATGACAGCATCTAAGACTCTAACATAAACAAGAGTGCAATAGCACTTTGTTCCTTCTTTGTGTTACAAAGAGAGAGTGTATAATGGCTGAGCTGAAAGTTTCTGAAAAAGAGGGAGGAATTAATTGTTCTTGGCTCCTTGGATTATTTCAGCAGCTGAATTTCTTATGAGTGCAATAAAAACTGTAATTAAACATAAAACGGGGGGAACAATTCAAGCTGCTGTAATCTTGTAAAAAAACACACCCTAATTATCATACTATTCCTGGCCTCTGTTTGGCTGCAAAACTTATTTCCTTTTTTTCTATTCCACTCACCCCCATTTCTTTCTCTCTTCTTCCCATCAGTGCACTATGTCACAATCTAGTATGGCTTCATATTTTCTGCAATGGCAGAAGCACACTGAACATCAGAACTCAGAGCTGCTTTGGAAGGTTTGATATTAATTGCACAGAACATTGTTACTCAGAGCACAGAGCAGCATGATTGACAAATCTGGCTCAAAAACTATTTGAGTAATTTTCTTGTTACAGTGGTGATTATGACGTGGAACATTATGTAGCTCATTTAGGAAGCTTATATTTAGGAGATTTTTATTATTGTTTAGAGCAGTTTTTAAAGTCCTATAGAAGGAAAAAATAGTTCTAATTTTTGGATTTCAATTAGATTAACAAATGTTAATGGTCTGCTTTTCTCCTCTTCTGGTCACTCCCACCTGCCCACTTAAAACTGTGTGCTCCATTTCTCACAGAAGCTCTGGATGGTGTCTTGTCTGCTGCCTTCCCCGTTTTTGACGGGGTTTCAAAAATAAAGGAGTTTCTTTAATTTAATGACCAGCCTAGGGGTAAATTCTATTACTAAGCCCAGTCTAAAGTGTGACTCAATGCCCAGCTGTGCTCAGTTCTGAATACTTAAACCTTGCTTTGAATCTTTTCATTCCATTTTGGCTTGAACTTGGTGAACATGAAGTTGCAAACATTAAAATAAATTACTTTGGAAAACCTTGAGGATGCTAAAGTTTGGCCTGTGGATAAGAAGTGGAGTACTGGAGATCAAAAAGATCTATTTCCCTCATTTCGATGAAGCCTGATGATCACAGCAATGGGAGGCACATAAATACCACCTTCTGCCTGCTTCAAGTCTTGCAAACTCAGTGAAAATTAGCCCAGCCTTTAGTATGTCCTTACCTGTGCTTTTTCATGGCTCTTAGAGGGCTGGTGTTAAGCCAGTGAAGACAAGACCTTGGCCACAGAGGTTGGTTTTTTTCCATTTGCAATCCTTATCCTGGTGGCAGCAGCTGATAGACCAGTTCTGGGTTACTGAAAAGTATCCTGTATACTGGTTATAATGATTTGTTGAAGACTGCATTAAAAAATACTGAGAGTTACACTGTAATAAAAACCTGGATTAGTGGTATAGTGAATTCACAAACTCTCCAAATACCTAATTCCAGGTAATAGGTTCAGTAGTATTGTCTTTGCAGCTTGGCTGTCTAAGGGGCCATTCACATGGGTTATGTCTGACAGTGAAGGTATGAACATCAATACATTTTGAATGGAGTGGCTTATTATAACCAGTAAAAATGAAGTCTTGCTGGAGACCACAAAGAACTCATTTTATTAAAAGCACAGCAGCCAGAGGGGAAAAAAGACTATGTGGAAACGTTTTCTAGAAGAAAATGCAGAGAATAAGTGAGGTCAATTGAAACTGTAACTAGCAATGTTCATATAGGCCTGGTTCTATCACACAGGTAGAATTTCTGAAAGGACTACAGTTAATATAGTAAAGGGCTTGTGGGACAGTTCATTGAATTTGCTGTGGATTTTTAATCTGATGACACTGCTTCTGCAGTGTAGATGGTCATCTTTGATTATTCCTATCTTATGCTCTCTTGGTGGAAATTTCAGGCATTCGTGACCCTGTTTTTAAAATATCTTTATTCAAAACAATGGACTAATCATTCTTGTTTTCTGAATATAGCAATTAATATATTTATCTACTCAATCTCTACAATATAAAATAAGTACCTACAGCCTAACTTAAAGAGTGTTAGAATATGAAACCGGGGGTAAATACTTTGCTTGGCTTCTATGTTAGAGGTTGTGCCTCTTTCAGAAAGACCAGACTAACTCATTACAGTTGTCTTTTTGTTTTAGTGTTGGATACAACTTTTATGTTCAGCCACAGTAAGCAAATCTACAGTAGAATATACAAGTCTACCCTAATTGGGAATCACTTATGTGGGTGAAGTTCTTTGTCTGTCCCTGTGATCCAAAGGTTTAGTAGATTTGCATGGTCACTCTGTAGTGGATATTACACAAAGCACTTTTCATTAAAACGCATTCTTCCTGGCACTTGTTTCTCTGTGAGCATGATACAGCAGTCTATGAGCAAATTAGCCCAGTGAACTGCTGGTGGAACACATGCACTCAGTACGCTAATGCATTTGGTACAATGAAGCTAATTTGCATGTTCCATTCAGTTGCTTTATGTGCCATTCTGCTTCCTTCTTTACCTTTCCTAAGTGTTGGAAACATCTGGTACTATGTAGCTCAAATATTGATAATGAATTTTGGGTGCATATTTAAAACTTTTCATTGAAGTATAGAATTTTCTCTTGGAACATCATGTGCTGAATAAAAGACTAAAACCAGCCAAACTCTTGATTGGTTTTGGCAGTTTTGTGTCTCAACTGAGAAAGAGTTTGGCATCTAGGATTATGGAGTTTTTCTTCTGCTTTTTTAAAATAGTTCAATTAAAAATAAAATAATAATAATAAACCACCACCCCAGCTAGTTAAATATAGGAAGCTAGAGAAGAAGAAATCAACTCCATTAGGAAACTGCAGACAGGTGGCTGCTTCGTTTCTATTTTCAGTTTTTTGTGCTTGCAACACTGGGTTTTTTCCTTCCTTCTTATGATCTTTTCATTCTTCCAGTACTGGATAAAGCCAGTGTATTTTCTATTTTTCTAAAAATAAATATTAATATAGTCTGTAGAAGTAAATCATATATTTTTTTCAAACTAATTTAGAATGCTGGGCTGATGAGTAAATTTTGCATATGAAGGGTATCAATAGGAATGACTCTTCTCCCTGTAAATAAATGTGGTGGGACATTCAGGGGGCATTTCTGCCTTGTCTACTTCTAGATCAGAAAGAGCCATAGAACAATGGCAACATCATAATAGGCTGATTTTCTGCAGGGACTTCTGCAGAACAAGACTGCTTGTGGCAGCTTACCCACAGTCTTATCTTCACATTTAAAAGTATTATTCCCCTTTGGAGTACAATGGAGTGTATCTTTAACTGTATTTGAAGTTTTATTTTTGATTCTCACTGAAAAACTGTCTCCAGCTGACAGAAATTCCCCTCCACTTTAATCTTCTTTTTTTTTAGAATTGTTATATTCACTCTTTCTCCCTTTTAACAAAATCACAGAATCACAGAACGTTAGGGATTGGAAGGGACCTCAAAAGATCATCTAGTCCAAAAGCCCTGCTGGAGCAGGAACACCTAGATGAGGTTACACAGGAAGGCGTCCAGGTGGGTTTTGAATGTCTCCAGAGAAGGAGACTCCACAACTTCTCTGGGCAGCCTGTTCCAGTGCTCTGTCACCCTCACTGAGAAGAAGTTTCTTCTCAAATTTAAGTGGAACCTCCTGTGTTCCAGCTTGTGTCTGTTACCCCTTGTCTTATCATTGTTTGTCACTGAGAAGAGCCTGGCTCCATCCTCGCGACACTCACCCTTTAAATATTTATAAACATGAATGAGGTCTCCCCTCAGTCTCCTCTTCTGCAAACTAAAGAGACCCAGCTCCCTCAGCCGCTCCTCATAAGGGAGATGCTCTTTTCTTTTGCTTCAGAACTAAAACCACCCAAAAGCTCTCAAACTCTTGACTAAGAGGTTGGACTTACATTTTGGAATGAGCTCTATATGTGAAGGTCTTACTGTGTTGGTATAAATGCAAGAAAAAAGAGGACAAAATAGGATCCTATACCAAGCTGGATCTAGGCCATCTTTAAGGTTTATTTTTGGCCCTCTGAAAGGTATGGCAGATCGCTGTGTTGTCCTAGGAGTAGGAGGTCCATGTAGGGACTGCAGCTTGGAGGGACCTTTCTCCTCTGTCCTGTAGGAACAGCGAAGCTCATAATAGGAAAAGGTATCAGTTAACCTGTTTTACACTCCATTACAACTCCTTTAGTTTCCCTGTTGTAGAATATAGTCCTCGCTACAGTTATGTTCTTACAACAGTTTTGTCTAAGCTTGATTTATTTATTTATTTGTTTTTTAATAAAAGAGGAAGCTTCTTTACTGTTGCCTTCAGGAAGCTGAGTAAAAGCATGTGTGAACCAAAACTTGCAGTAAAACTCAAGATCCCCTTCTGAGATACAGTTATTTGTGGAAGCCTGTAATACAAGCACTATTTGTAGTTCTGTTTTGAGGCCTGTTTCATGCTGGTTGTGTTTCATGCCATTTTTCTATCCTGAGATGCTACTTAATACATCTCATGAGAGGTCCCTGTCTTGAGCCCTTCTTTTATTTTTAACCTCCTCTTTCAGTTCTTACAAAACTTCATCTCTGTGCCACACAAAGGCTTTGACACTTCTCAAAGCATTTTGCTCTTTGTTACATTCTGTTCTGTACTCTCTCCCCACCCTTGGCTCTGCAGGTGATTATGTTAAGGGTGTGATAATGGTGAGACTACAATTTGAAGGCATCACAGTGATAAAATAGCACTGCTGAAGGTGTGCATTGTTTCTGCCTCCCACTCTTCTTGGGTCTTTAGGGAGCCTTAGGAGGCTTTAAATTACTTGGCATGGATAGCAGCACAAATTGGAAGGCAAATGGCCATCATTTTACTGCGAAATCTGGAAGATTCATTTGTTGGACTAGCAGTTAAGGGCTAGGGGAGTGCTGTGCATTGGTTACACTCAAGAGTGAGAGAGAGGATTACTGAAGTGACTTATCTAAACTGCTAATTGTTGTCATGCATCTGATTGTAATGAGATTGGTTTAGTTTCATTACTGGACATATACTGTTGCATTCTATCGTATTTTCAGAGAAGCCACACTGTTTTCCCCTTAAGATTACCAAGGACAGAGTATGAAGGAAGACTCTTCTAGGACTCCATAAAAAGACAGCTGCATCACTGCAGTAAGCAAACATTGAGGAATGGCCTCTTAAGTTATAAAGTTTTATTCACTTATAAGTCTTAGACTTATATTTTTAATTGAGATTGTTCAGGCTTTATGCTTGCCTACTTGCCATGGACTACAGCAGTCTGGTGCCTGCACCTCTGTTGAAATGAATGACTTTGAAACTGTAGTAATCAATCCTTCAAATGTTTTGATAGATCAATAAAACTACTGTCAGTCTCTAATATGCTCCATAATCAAAATGTCACTTTATTTACTCAAACAGTCAGATGTGATGTGAAATATTAAGTGCGTGAATGCACAAACAGTGCCTGTGGGGACAAATTCAGCTCTTTCTCAGCTATGCATCAGTTACTGATGATTTCTGGTTTCCTCTCAGGATTGCTGGGTATGTATGTTTTGTAGTCATTTATATAATGAGCCAGCTCTATGACCACAGAAGTCACTGTGGTGGGGTAAATAAACCCCATCTAACACTGGCAAGAAAGGATTGAATTTTCTCCTGTTTGAATGAGAGGATTTGCTGCATAGTAGTGCTGCCTTGTATTGTGTGAGATATCTCTCAACACACACACAAGGGCTTAGAGTTGACAAGTCAGATAAAACAAACTGGAAAGGAAGAGATGTGAAACTGAGTGTGTATTAGGACCTGGATGAGGAAAATGTTTTTTAGGTACTATCATTAATGTTTTAGCTGTTGTAATTGTGTACATCACACAGATGTAGCAGGATCTTTTCATATGTTCTTAGCCAAGCTGCAAATCTTATACCATAAAAGATGCTGAAGCCACTGTTACTGAGGTTTGTATGATCAGCCAGTTTCTTGCACATCTTGTCTGTGAGAAAGGTTCTTTACAATGATTTCTAGGTCATCCATTACTGATTTTCTTGCATCTCTTTCTGAAGTGCCAGAAATAAGTTAAAGGGAGAAGATTATCCTACCTCAGTCTACCATAAAGTTTAATGCACTAAAGTTTCATGCACCTTTTGCTGCAGCAACTCAAACTAGTTGTTATAAACAACAACTATAACAGCCACAATTCTGGTCCACTAATGTCAGTCAGTATGTTCATGTTTTGCTGCAGTTGTAGTTGAGGATCCTATCTGAAGCCCACACATAGCATCAGTTCTTGATTCCATATGAGATTAATTACTTCATCCACATAGGTGTGAAAAAAATATAAAATTATATATTTATTTAGTTGCACTTATTTATATTCTCTCACTTTGATGTAAGCAGTTCAAATAGTGTAAATCTTGTAATAGTGTATGAGTTTCTTTAAGCTGTACCTATAAGCTTTTAACTACAGTTCTCACATCAATTCTGCCAAATTTATGCCATTTAAGAGCAAAAATATCTTGGAAATATGGAATTCGAATTTTTTTCTTGTATAGCTTGAGAAAAACTTTCAGCAAAATATATTAGCTGACAGTGAGGATCAAGATTTTGTATTACATTTTCTTTTTCTTTTTCTTTTTCTTTTTTTTTTCATATTCACAATCTGATGATCACAGAAATATTTCCAAAGCGTTGCTGCATTGTGGAAAAACAGTCAAACAATCTCAGCTGTATCAGTGCTGTTTTTTACCAAAGAGAAAGACTTCCACTTTTGTCTTTAATTTTTATGTCCCAGTTCTTCAAAGAGCTTTAAGTAAGTCAAGCCTGATTGACATCTCTTAGTCTACAAACTGTAAAGTATTTTAACATGCTTCCTTGCTTACAGGTAATATGATTCGAATGTGTCTCAAACCGCCCTTGGGAAATTAAGGAGTAATGTTGTAGATTTCACCTGTTAAAGTTGTGTTAATTATTTAACTGAAGATTATATTTTGCAGTTTTGATAGGAAAAGTGTGCTTGTTCACAAAACTGAAGTTTAAAATTATGTGTACTGAAATACTAGACCTTTGTTTCTGTTGTGTATAGTGGGTATGGTTGTGTTTCTTTAAGAGTATAACCAAATGGTGCTTTATTGACCATATGATTTTGAAGCAGCATAGCTTTCAGTGTCATTTCTTTACCACTCTTTTATCTTCTCATTTCTTCACCACTCTGTTGTACCAATTGAATTATTACCTTTTTTTTTTCTGGAGTTTTATTTTTTCACTGAATTTGAATGATTGTTTCATTTAGCTCCCTTTTATGAATTAACATCCTGCAAGAAGACAGACTGACATCTGAGAGGTGGATAGGGATTTCTCCTCCTCAAGCAGACATTCTTCATAAATACTTTACAAATCAAATTATCAAAGAATAATGTTTTAAGAGATGTGGCACCACCCTACAACAGCACATTTTCTTAAACATATGACTTTTTTGGTGCTTTGGTTGGTTGGTTTTTTTCTTCTCCCTTCCAGAACAGGTCCAGATCTTGTTTTTGTGTGGACATGCAAGAGAATATAGGCAATAGCACAAGATATTAATGATATAACTGTACAGAATCAGAACACTGACAACATTATCTTTGATTATTTATTTGAAAACAGTTTTCTCTAGTTATTTACACAGGTTTTAAGGATGCTAGGGATAAGGCCTAGAGCCGTGGAGCAATCTCCTGTGAATAACCTGGCAGAATACATTTTAAGTTAATAAATTTTTCAATCACATAGATATATACCTATGTATACATCTATGCATGTAACTGTTTTAAGAACAGTTTGCTGTTCTGCAAAGCTACAAAGTACAGCACACCATCCTGGGCTCCTCTACAGAAGCTGACATCCAGCTTCTACAGAGAGGGGAGACTGATTTCCAGAATCAGCCAGGTTTTATGCTGGTGTTTCCTCACTTAAATTGGGCTAAACTGATGTGAACTCTTAGAAGTGACCATGATATAGAGTCCTCTCAGCTGTCAATGGCACACCTGTAGCAGAACTCTACTTGCATCACTGAAACAGGAAGCCTGTTTTTATTGTATTGATTATGCAGTCCTGTTCTGGATGTTATGTTATGTCAAAATACTTGTAAAATAATTACATGTAGTATGAAGAGCTGAGAATGGGATATTTTCTCAGATATTGAGTGTGAATGTCCATGGAAGTATTTGAGAGGGTGAAGCAGGTCACATTCAGATACTTCTCTACAGTTTTGTCAACAAGATGGCAGGGGCGAAAGTTTAAATTAATGGGTTGTAGTAGAAACTTAATTTTATTCTTTCAGAAGTCATTGTATATCATTAAGCTGCTTGTGAGTTTTAAAATCTCCAAGATTTTTTATTAATTGGGTTGTTAAATTGAAATTTAGAGATGCTGCTGAAGTGCTGGTTCTTGAAAGACTTCCCCTTCAAAACACTTCCTGCGCTGGGGCCAAAAGATCCAATATTCACCATCTGCTGCTAGCTATCACAAATTGGCATTTGAGGTACTGCAAAATTAACTCTTCATTTGATAGTTCATCTGCTCTGGACAGAATTAATTATTCTGAGACTGTGTCTTTTTTTGTCCAAACTTGCAGGTCCTGTTTTTCAGACAAGCAAATCAGGAGGTGGTGGCACTCTAAACTCAGGATTATTTCTAAAGTTTTCTTTTTCTTCCCCAAAATAACAGCAAATTAGCAAGTGTGTTCCCTGTTAAAGAAGCTCTCAGGGTCCACTATGTGGTTGCCGAGACATTTCTTCCCTGAGTTGCAGAATCTCCATCTTCCAGCTGTAAACCTAAGCAACAGATTTTCCTCTGTATTCCAAAAAATTTCAGGTTGAAAAGGTGTCTGATGAATCTTTGCTTTTTGAAGTACAGTTTTATTTTGTTTATTTTGTTTTTATTTAATCCTATTCTGAGATACAGAAGAGATTGATCTGAAATTATTCTAGTAGATAGGCATACACATTGGTTGTAACTGTAAAATGTGGAGACTAAGTATCATCTCCTTGAATGTAAATTTTACCCTAATACAGAGAATCAGATTCTATGACATTTCCTAACTCAGCCTGAGATTTTTGGTGGTTTATAGGACTTTTGATGCAGCTCTTCACAAAGGCAATATTAACTCTAAGCATCTTGTTGGCAGTACAATATACTTTAGTTTGCTAAAATAATTATGTATAGTAGTTTTTATCAGCTCTTATCTCCTGTCATAAAGATATAAAATAATAACTTTTTTTTTCTAGTGCTGTGTCTAGGATGCTATTTAATATTTTATAGCCAACATGTAGCAGCGATATCTGATGATATTTGCAGAGTTTTGTAGGTCTTTACCAGACGTTAAATTTATGAATGCCATTGAAAGTATTGTCCGATTGATGGCAAAAGCCACTACATTTCTGTAACAATATTTTTATGATCCAGACCCTCAGTACCTGTAAATCAGTATAGTTAAAGTCAGTGGAGCTATATTGCTTTACACCAGAAAAAAAAACCAAAACAACTGGTTCTTGAAGTATGGACTAATATTTTCTTTGGTGTACTACATGGTGCTGCAGGTATTTTCACAGAATATTAGGAGCTGAAATAAACCTCAAAAGATCATCCAGTCCAATCCCCCTGCCAGAGCAGGATCACCTGGACTAGGTCGCACAGGAATGCATCCAGGCAGGTTTTGAAAGTCTCCAAAGAAGGAGACTCCACAACCTCTCTGGGCAGCCTGTTCCAGTGCTCTGTAACCCTCACAGTAAAAAAGTTTTTCCTCATGTTCAGATTGAACCTCCTATGCTCCAGCTTGCACCCATTGTCCCTTGTCCTGTCATTGGCTGTCACTGAGAAGAGCCCGACTCCTTCCCCTTTATAAATTTATAAACTTTAATGAGGT
>NW_010178708.1:0-17531 GCF_000695765.1 Mesitornis unicolor
TAACGTTCTGTGGTTCTGTGTGGTTCTGTGGCATGCCAGATGTAGAAAGCGTTTGTAGACAACTCAGGTACTCCTGCAACCAGTGTAGTTATTTGTAACACAACAGCCAAGCTAATAACAACCTGATGTAAAAGTTCATTTCTTTCATCAGGCCAATTTCCTTATCTCAGTAAAAAGACGTATGAATAACCCAATGTTACTCACTCAACTAATATTATTCTGAACTAATATCTTCATTCATATTTATGCCATTTTTCACCAAGAAACTCCTAATATCTACATTACAGTGATAAATTTACAGAAAATTGACTGAGGGAGGATTTGTCTTTAACTATAAAAAAGCTGAAAGAGACTAATACAAGATAAAAAGGAACAGAGACCCACGTAAGGCATTTGAAACAACTACTGCCAAAGAAATTTCAACAAAGAAATTCTAGAATCCTAAATTCTAATGAGCAGTAAATAAAGTAGTGCTAAATGACATAGTTGCTATTAATTACTTCATCTGCTTTTGCTGATTACTTTTTTCTTCTTGTGGACTTGGAAAGTCTCCAAAGAAATAATAAAATACTTAAAGCTAAATGCATTACTATGGTAGACAAAAAGTACCCTTGTACTTAAAGCGGTGGGGGGGGAGTGTGTGTGTGTGTCTGCTGCTTTCGATATGGCGGCTAGATTCTGAATTTAAGATGCTCCAGAACAGTAATCAGCATTTACCAGCCACAGAAGAATATGCCTGCATAAATGATAAGATCTTTTTTTTTTTTAAGCAGCACAAGAATTCAAAATCCATCTGTAAGTTGAACTTTGGAAGAAAAAAAAAAGGTATAAAATTCTAGATCCACTTTTAGCACCAAGATGACACACTGGGGAAAAAACCACCTTAAACTAAAGGAAAAGAATGAAATGCAAAGAAATACTGTGGAAATGAAAGCAGTGCTATAAAAGTAAACACTAAATGGCAACACAGGCCAGTTCTTCAAGCTTTTATGGAAATTAACACAGTCACGCCTCAGGGAACTCGTCAACTTTGTCTTCCCCCAGTTTATGGGACCTGTTACATTTTCCCAGTATCTTAAGAAGTGCAAAGCAGTGACTTCCAGCAGAGTCCCTCTCCTCTGTTACTACCCAAACTGAGTAGAGCAGTGTCCTCAATAACAGTGCTGTTACAAAGTGATTTCTCCATTTAGGCCTGCTCAAGTAGAAAGACTTTTAGGAGGTATTTGATTTGTACTTGGCTTTGCCACAAGAAGCACGCCTAGAAGTTCCCAACAGGCTATAACCAAAACAGAGCACATGTGCTGCCTCAGACCAGTTTGTTCGATGAGACAAATATTTGACTATTTCAAATAAGCAGGTTTATCCAGTCAGACTTCACCGAGACTAGAACAGTTGTACTTAGTGCTGCCCTCCCTACCTGTTAGCTCTAGCACTAACATAACATTTACTACTGGAAATTCCTTTCTTCTCATAAAGCTTGTGTTAAGAAAAATAATCTTTGTAAGAAAAGATTATTGTTTGTATTGGTAAAAATCTGAGTCTATACTAGAACATACACTCATACAGCTGATTAAAAAAAACCCAGCCAACCTCACTCAAGCACTCCTTTCCTGTTGGAGCCAAGCTATTATAAATTTAAAGCTCTTTTATGCTGCAGTATTTTATAGTCACAAATTCCACTATGAGTTCCACAATAAAGCAAGTTTTAATTCACAGGAGTTCTTCAGGTCAGTTTCATTAGGAACAATTTCCTTACTAAGAAAGTAAGGAAATTATGACAAACTCCATCAGAAGTCCATCTCCTTTGTCTCTAAACTGACACAAAATATAGCACATCAGTCCTGCTTCTGAAGTTCTTGGATCTTGACTCAGAGATACAATATACATGCTTGTAATTTTTTTATTATTTCAAGTCAAACCTAGAGACTACAAACTTGAATACAGAAAGGATTTTTATCATTTAAAATATGCGCAGCAACCTAAAAGCAGTACTATAAAAACACCTTAATGAAATCTGATTTATATATACACCTCTAACAGACAGAAAACATTTAATTTAGGATATAAACACTCAGATATACTTAAAAACACAAACTAATGGACAGATTATCTGGAAATATCTCACTAAGAAAGGTCTCAATAGTTTAGGCTGTACAACTGTCAGTAGCATCAATTTTTTGGGCTGTATTACTAGAAACTTCTGTGCTCTTACCAGTGGTGGCCCTCCCAAGAATATGGTTCCCTGTTTGCCAACAATAATGCTTTCATCAGCCATTGCAGGTACGTATGCTCCTCCTGCTGTACAGGATCCCATTACTACTGCTATCTGTTGGGAAAACAAAAATCGCAAGTTAATGAACTGTACAACTCTGAAAAACAGCAAATGCACACACTAGTATTGCATATTGTACTGATTTTAATACAGGTTCTAGTACAGCACTGCAAGATTATTTTTGTCTCACAGCACAAACTTAGCTTTTTTTTGAAAAACAGGGAATCTCTCTACTTCTCAACAGTCTTTTAAACTATAATCTTCAGTATACTCTGCAGGAAAATTCATATATGGAGTACCATGAGTTACGTATGTGAAACACCTGAAGAGGCACATGTTCTATCATGCAATTTGTTTTTACCAATGAACAGTAAAAGGCTGAAACCTAGAGACTGCTTTTAGTATTTATGTGTAAGTCAGAGCTTCAACTGTTTCTTATTGGCCTGATTTCACCGATGTTAGTATCTTTTGAGGAAAACTCCTCACATCTATGAGTATGTAGCTTCAGCTCTTCAATGGATCAACTAATAAACTCTGCCCCTTCAAGGCATGTTGAGTACCTTGCTATAGGCTTTAGCATGAATAATCTCTGGTTCATCCTTGAGATGAACATTTTCTACCAGTATTATTTTGGTGACATTTCTACAGAGCTAACTTGACTCCACACACGATGAATACCGTAGCAGCATATGATCACAAAAATGAGGTTTCTCACAGCTTCTCACTTCTCCTTCGGGGAGTTCCTCCAAAAACTCTTTAAAAACAGCTTGTAAAGCAGAAGAAATGGAATACTCATATGGAAAAGACAGACAACAGGAAAGTAATTGTCTAATCTAACACTTTCTTTCACAACCACAAAAAAAAACAAACCACAAAACAATGCTATTTTGGTTTAACTTTGCTTGGACATATTTCCAAAGCAACATCAAGTACTGTTCTGTGTTAAAGGATAATTTAATGTTTGCTCTTAAAAAAGATGAGCACACAGAAACAAAACTTCTAAATCACATTACCTGTACCTAAAGCAGGAGTAGATGAACTATGCCAACCTGCTATCACCAAATCAAACAGCTTCTTCAGCAAATGGTTTTCAGTATCTTAAACTATATTCAAAGTCACATGATTAACCTGCAGTATTTGTTGTGCATTTAATAAATACCCTGAGGTCACTACAAAGATAACATAATCATCTAGAAACGGGAGAAAGCTTGGTAAGAAGTTAATTAGACTTTCCCAGGACTTGTATTTTTTCCTACTCTTAATTTTACCATGCTCATGTTGAAAAATGTGCCACATTTAAACTTTAACTCAGGTGTTACTTCTTCAGTACACAAACTGGAATATGTATATATTGGAAAAACAAAATCTACCTGTCAAATAGCACAACTTCAAGTTCCCAACTAATGTGCTACATTCTGACTTCATTCTTCGAATTACTGCATAGGAAATTACTGAAAAGTGCTATATTAATCAACAGTTCTGAATGCACATACAGTATTTCACATCCTTTGATCAGCTCTCGATTTTAACCATATAGCATATGCGTGTGAGGGCTTATGAAGCAACTAATGAGAAGCTAATCACAAGTTTCTGATTCACAGCCATACAGGCATCAACACAATTTAAAGCTGCAGTAGGAGTATAATAAATTAGTCACAGGCAAATGTGGAAGGGAAATTAAAAGCATCATAGGCAACTGGAAAAAAAGGGGAAAAAAAGAAAACCCAACACATTAAGGGCAAAGCTGAGAAGGGCTGATGAACCAGATGTTCAGGCAGGCTACAACAAAGAACAGCAGGTAGAGAACTAACACAATCTAAACTCCCATATCAGAAGAAATAACCAGAATGGAAATCAGAGGGAACATAATTTCCTAACACCAATTCCTAATGAAACATCCTCTCAGACAGAGAAGATTATTCTAGCTACCAGTCTGTTAGCACAGAATCAATAGCAGACTTACAAATGAAACAAAGGACAGAAACATCTCTGGAAAAAAGAAAACCTACACCTGTATTACCTCCTTTAAATGAAGGAAGCACTTTAGTAAATTTTTTTTCACACTTTTCTATAAAAATTTCAGAAAATTAAACTTTTCATCAGTGTCAGACCAAACACAAACGTGTTTCATTAAAAAATGTACCTTTCCTACACTTAGTTTTTATTGTATAGGAGTAGAAGGCTACTCTTAATGCAACACTATATGGTAATCAAAATAAAAATAAATTAAACTTTATAAGTAACTTCACAAATATGTTGAGGTTATTTCAAGATATTCTGGAAAACACCAACATGACTTTAGGGCCAGGCATTTCTAGAAAGGTCCTAACATCAGTAATTTCAGCCTTGTAAACTGGGTTTACATATTCATCTTTGATCTAACATCTAAAAATCACTGCTTCCGTACCAGATAATGATTAGAGTCTCTAGCAAAAATAAGGTTTAAAAAAACTTCTCCCAAAAAGATAATTCAGCAAAACAGCCCTGTGACTGTCTCTTTTGACACTTGCTGTTCCACAAAAATGCTGGAACCAATTTTATTCACACATATAAATCAAAAGTACAACCTAGACCTATCAGTGGCTTTGCAGGATGGCTAGCTTGTAACATGTCTTTTTTTCTAAATATTTTTGTTCTAAATAAACAGGACTTTTCCTCTGCAGACCTAGCTAATCTCTACAATTGTTCCATTTTTATTGTTAAGAAAAGAACTGCAGAAGTTAAATTATGTCAGACTTTCAGAAGAGAATTAGTGTACTGCTGCAGTCTTCAGCCTCGGATTTCGCTGGAGGCAATGGATTTCAGGATTCTTTTGTAGAGGAAAAGATGGTTAAATATTTGAAACCTGACTTGCTGCCAAAATGTGCCAAAAATGTATCGAGGTAACAAATGTAGATTCCTCAGAAATCATGCAAAGCCAATGTCTGTCGCGTCAGGAGAAGTCAGATGGAATACTGTATCCTTGACTGGTGCATCTGCTTCACACTGAAAGGAAGTATTAGCTTCTACTTCCTCCTTTTGGACTTTGGAATTCAAACAAGCACAGCTCTTCAGAGAGAATAAACCAACCCAACCATGCCTCTCAATGACAGGTGTTGGTGAGAATGAAGAAAAGGAAGTCTTATTTACATTAATAAAGAGTTCAACAGTCAAATACAACAAAACAGTATGGTGGTGAGATATACATTCCATGACAATACTCAGATGAAACAGCAAGTCAGCCAAACATTTACTCTGCTTGAGGTTCCAGTACCTATTTCTAACCCTAATATTCTAAACCAATTTTTCTTCTCAGGTTGAATATCCAGAAAATTTCCTTCACCTTCTTTCATCCAGCCAATATAAAGTATTAGGCATTGAACTAAGAACTACACCTAGGATCAGGTCCTTGAAATCAAGACAGTTCAGTGAAAATGCCAGCTCACTGCTCAGCAGTCAAAAAAAAAATCAAAGATGCTAGGAACTACTAGCAAAGGAATAGAAAAGAGAATACTGAGTATCATTATGCTATTATATAAATCTATCATTAGTTGACATACTGTGTAGTGGAGTCTGGCTCCTTCATCACAAAAAAGATATAACAAGACCTGGGAAAAGATTTACAGAAGATTAGCTAGGACCATCAAAGGTTCTTCCTACACTTTCTGTAGGACTAACAGCTAAGTAAGCTTGAATTCTTTGGCCTGCAAAGGGGAGTAAGAGGCAGGTATATGAAAAAGCTGCACAACCACATGAAGAGCTTGGGAGTTGCTGACTAGACAGCAACTCTGCAGGAACAATCTGGTTCCCTGCTTTCCTGGAGTGTTCCTTTGTTTGGAGGAGGTTATCTTCAAAGACCATGGACTCCTCTGCCCTCCCAGGCAGTCTCTTGCAGGTCCCTGCTGACAATTCCCTTAACAAGCCCAAGATTACTTTCCTGAAGCCCAGAGTCTTTATCCTGCTACCTGCTGCCTTCACCTTCCCTGGGATGTTAATACTTCATTTTCACTGCAGCCAAGGCTGCCATGAGCAGCCAGTTCTACACTCATTTAATGAGTAATAAATCCAGATATGTACCTCCCCTAGCATGCCACCTGCGTCAAAAAAATGACCCCAACACACTCCTGGATACCCATGACACAAAACCACTTCTAAATTCAGGAACTGTGACTAACAGTAATTCTGTGCATCATTAATACATTAGAAAATAACCTCACTGTTAGGGCAGTTTTATCATACAGCACATCAGTGCATAAAATGAATATACAAATATACACAAACTTGTTAGTAGAAAGTATGTCTCATTTACTAGCCATCAGCAAAGGGGTCCTCACCTTTACGGCACTGATGCAAAATAATCAGCTGTTCCAAGAGATTTCCTAGTGCTTTCTCACGTGGCCCTACATACCATGTTGTCAAGACCTCTTTTCTTCTGCGCCAAGACAGGAGCAGATAGGTCATGTCATTAACACTAGGGCCAAGAAGAAGACGACTTCTTCAAAACTATAATGACTTTCTGTGGACAGTTATTGTGTTTACAGCACCTTCAATCCCCAGATGGGGCCATCAGGTTAGCACAACACAGTGTTGACAAAAACAAAGCATGGATACAAACCTTGAAGCAACTGCAAGCATATAAGCTAATTAGTACATTTCATTCTTATGTAAAAGCAAATTACCTGTGGAATTCCTTGTGAGGACATGACGGCTTGATTATAGAAAATACGGCCAAAATGATCTCGATCTGGAAATACTTCTGCTTGCCGAGGTAAATTTGCTCCTCCTGAATCAACTGAAGTGAACGGAAATAAAGTAACATGTCTTTGAACAGTGTTATATGCTAAAGTTGTTGGTAAAGTATCTGCACATTAAACTATACAGTAATTACTATCACTAACACTGTATGTATTTCCATGAATCTCAGTATTTGAGGATATTCTTGAAAAAGAAAAAAAAAATAGTAACACTCCCCTTTGAAAAACATCCATCCCAATCATTCTAATGGGAAATAAACTCGATGTGCTTTGACGTGCAATTGCACCTCCCTGTACAAATCTCTAAATTCATTTTACTGCAAAATGTTTAAAATAAGAAAACCTTAAACATACAATTTCAAGTCAGTTATTCTATTCCAATTCTGTCACAAATTCCAGAAAAGAGCAAGACTGTTCAAGAGGTACAGCATGTGTAGTTTCATACTCTGACTTTACAGACATACTAAAGACCTTATACTACCTTTAGGAAATTTCATTTATTATGTACCCTTGCCTCATGATGTGCCCTCCAGCTTACCGGTTTCCAACTGCAACTACCTCTCCACTCCCAAATAATGAAAACAGATCATGTCATAAGACTCCAAAGGACAGAAGACTAGAAGGAAATGCACATGGAGGCCAAGCATCTCTGAGAACTCTGGTTCCTAGTGGTTAATTTTACCTAAAAGCAGCAGTCCACATGCACATTCTCGTGCTGCATGACTGCAGCCAGTAATGCCCTACATTCAGCTTCATGGTGAAGCAGGTTTTGATTTTTTCCCCTCACCTTTGCAGAACCGCAAAGCAGCATTGGCTCCAGCAACTAGACAAACTCTAATACGGTCAACATGACAATGTTGTGAAATCTCTGAACAGACAAGAACATGCCCACAGCGGTGACTGACTCGGACAAACGGTACCAGGTGTCTACATCTGAAAACTAATACCTAGGGGACTACCACTGAGGGAAAAGGCAGTTAAAATGGCATGAAAATTACATGGCCAGCCAAGTGCTGACTGACAGCAAAGCACTTTCTCTTGATCACACAACTGAAATGAACCGAGACAAGCCCAGGTACAGAAATTACAAAGGTAAATGTCCTGGTTTACTGGGACAGAATTTTAGAGTCAGTTTCCTGTTGACAAAAACTGTGATTTTTTAAGGACTACAACACTCCTATTTCATGTGAATAAAGTGATAAGATTTTGTTATAGGTTTCAGCTAATGTTGGTATGTGATACTCAAGATCTTCAGCAGTCTTGAGATAAAGAGGTGCAGGGGCTGGGGGAATCAGAAACTCAGGGGAGTTGATCCCAGGCTGATCAGTTAATATTATCCCATACCAGAAACATCACAGTCACTGTAAACTGGGGAGTGTGCTGGGGATGGCCCTTCTTCTCCCTCCTCTTCCCTCTTCCATGGTTGACACCTTTAGAGGGACTTGTTTACTGTCCTACCTCTGAGGCCTACTCCCCACAATATTGGCTGAGGATAACTCTGTGTACTTTATATTAATATTGTTATATTAGTTTTTATTATTCTTATTAAATAGATTTCTGTTTCAACCCACAAATCTCCCTTCCTTCTCCTGGCCCCCCTCCCCAGGTGGGGAGGAAGCATCAGGTGATGGAGCAACTGTATAAACCATGACAGTAAAATAATTCAGCAGGTTTGAGTGATGAGCACTACATATACAGGGACTATACATCTCAAAGGTGGAATAAAAAAATTAAACTTTTGAAACTAAGTTTCAAATGGGTATCTATGTCCCACAGTTCCTCATTCCACAAAATCTTAAAACAGCAGAATCACATTTAACTGCTCGTTGATAACTCACTAAAAAAAAAGTAAGAGTTGCCTGACCAGATAGAATTTGCTGGTAATCCAGAATAAAAAAATTATGCAGTTGTTTTGCAAACAGCAAACCTCTTCCTCCTGATTTTTATGATAAAATTTACCCCTTTCCTCTACTGCAGTATGACACTTCCACAACGTCCCCACCCACACTGTCTCATATCCATCCTGTCAATACTTTGAAGTTCACACTTCTAATCCTTCTCTCAGTATTCTTTGCATGTTTGGCCTGCAAGCAATAAATTACAAATGTTTATGCTGGCCAGGATCTACATTTATTTTGACTATTTAACCAGTATATTTAACCACTCTGACTGGCAAATCAGTTAATGCCTCTCACCTGCTATGTAAGCTGCTAAGTAGAACAGCCAAGGACTAATCCACCCTATTTTTTAAATGGAGACAGCAGAAGGGTCTTTCTCCTCTGATGCCAACTTACACAAAATCCACAGGAATACACACTCTCTTAAATGTGTCAAATTTGGCTGAAATTGGCTAATGAATTAAAAAATTATTAGATTGGGAATTGAGACTGAAAGCAAAAAATATTTATATTTGTACAAAACCAGGCTAAGAAAATACTACCTCTAATATACTAAAGACATTTGGCACTCTGATCTTAATATTTAATAAAAGTACACATAAGTAAAACTTATGTTAGGGTTTGGCTAAATGCTGATTTAATAAACTTATCTTAAACGGCAAAATAATATACAGTGAAATTTCTGCTTCAGTAAAATTCATCCCAAATTGTAAAAATCTATTGATCCAAACTATTACTGGCATTTGTAGCACTCAGGCTTTTTTATTTCTTTGGTGTGTTCTCTCATATAGCCACATGCTCCATCAAAAGGCAAAATAAATTTGTTTAACCTGTTATCTGAATTAAGACTGGATGAGTTTTAATAGGATGGATTGCTCAAGCATGACAGAAGGGAAATGAGTTAGAAAGTAGTGATATAGTGGCACAGTTATACCTGTATCTTATGAACCCAGCCCTGCAGAAGTGCAGAAAATAGTGCTGAGAAGCTATGGTAACCTCTGTTTAAGATCTGTCACCAACCTGCAGAGGTACCACAGTACTGATGAAACTGCATTTCAATATGTGAATCTAAAAATACACACCAAATTAAGTCAAATCCAGGGACCCATCAGTCTCAACATTTATTTAAATAAATAGTGTCTAGAGATCGTGAGCTGTCCTTAACAAAAGACATCTGCTATTTCTGCAATGGGACTTACCTAAATACAGGCATGGCAGATGATTCTGCATTGCAATTTCTTGAGCACGTAAATGTTTCTTAACAGTGACAGGATAATAGGTACCACCTTTAACAGTTGCATCATTAGCAACAACCAAGCATTCCACCCTAAAAATAAAACAAGTTTATAAGAGAAAAATGTATCTCTAATGAATAGGTATGTTTGTTGGTTAAGAACTGCAACATGCTAAGGACTCTCGAAGCCCTGATGCTCAAGAGTCCTCCTCACCTGCATTCCTTCAAATGCACATTTTAACAGCAGTCTGTTTCACAGTCCTTTAACTCCCTAAAATAATGCTGTATAGCATCATGTTTAATTTCAACAGTAGTCTTGGAGGTACTTTTAGTAAGCAAAATTCTCAGTCTAGAATACTACCCTGTATTTTGAAAATTGCCACACTGATGCTCTAATCCATTTTCTTCATCGAACACCAGAAACTGTGTGTGTGCTCTGTTTTAATATGGGATGCACTAACTAAAAAAATAAGTAATTACAAAATAACTTCCTTTTAGCTGAGACTGAACTAAGATATCAACTTTGCTGATTTTTTGGGTGTCAGAAATGAAAATCTGAAGATGCTAATAGCTTAATACTGGAAACTAAACAAAATTATACCTTCCTCCCTTTCATATCACCAGTAATGTAGATCACTGGTATCTCTCACCCAGATACTCGTCCAATGCCTGTGATTATGCCTCCTGCCGGTACCTCTTCATTACCATACAACTGGAAACCTGCAAACTGGGAGAACTCCAAGAATGGAGACCTGAATAATGACAAATAGAATGTTATTTTAAAAAGGAATCAGCCATATTTGTAACTGAATCTCACCTAAAAAGGCTAATTTTTTCAAAAGAGGTATTTCAAAGAACACTTCTGTAAAATTTCAGCTGTGTTATTTGCCAATGTTTAAGGAAACTAAAGAGCAAACCAGCCCATTACAGTACTTACCCACAGAAGAGAATCCGAATAGTTTTTAGAAGAAGGAAGTACCTACCCAGGATCAATAAGCCTGTCAATTCTCTCTCTGGGTAACAGCTTTCCTCTCAATGTGTGAAGCTTACGAGCTTTTTCTCCACCTCCTGAGACATAACAGTAAATTGTTAGATTTACTATGGACACAGATAGACAGACCACCACTTTTATTAAAAGTCAGTATGGAAACACTGATGAGTTCTCAGGTTTTGAAGTATGGACCTTAATAATGAATTTAATAAGTAATGGTTTTCACTTCAAACAGATTTAAGGTATTGACAAAAAATGCTTGCTTTTCAGAAACTACTCCATTTTCCTTCTCATTTTTTAGTTAGTCTTGAGGTAAAGACTAACTATACTAAAATACTATTCCCCAAAATTGGTTCAAAATAGCTATGCTGACTCCAATCTTGAGAGATCCAGCACAATCCAGATTCATTTCCTTAGATCACTCTAAAACTGTAAGCAGAGTTCAGACACACAGCATTTAATATCAAGTTTGTCTTTGCTTCATTTCAATCCTTTACTCGAGGTCATCCTAAATCATATCTTCTGCTCTCTAGAGCTTTGTGTCATTCAATACATAAGATTTGTTGACACACCTCAGCCTCTTTGTAATAGCTTATACAAACATTGTCTACGTAGACAGATCACTGATCCACCTCATCACTCTAAAATTGTCTCCCCCATCCAAAATAAAGAAGGTGCTGTTTTGTTAACCATTCTCCTGAGACTTCAAGATTTGTTAGCTAAGGATCACTGAAGTAGAGCTTTTAAGCCTACCTTTCAAGCCCTTTCTTTTATGTCCTTTCTTGATTGCTATGCACATAATTTCCTACCTGTTAGGAATGCCAGAAAGCCTAGAATTTATTTCTGATTCAGCCTGTTCATGAGGTCTCCATATCCAGCCTAAATCTAAATCCTGTAAAGTCTTTCTATACAGGTTTCTTAAGATACAACCTCTTGCATCCACCCACAGAGCTAATACTCTCATCCAAGTTCTCAACATCCCACATCATGTTAACTACAACATCCTGGTATTGCTCCCTGAGACGGAGCAAAGATGACGGTCATACTCTTGACCTGTTATCATGTAATGGGCAAGAACAGGAAAACATGCAGCTGTGAAGAAGACCATGATCACTAGCTCATGAGCCACATAGGGAATTGCTGAACAGTCTCTATACCCATGAAAGACAGAGGTAGTCCATGGGTTTCAGTGTCTCCTCAGGAAATCCTGCAGCTTTGTTTCACAGCAAACAAGAAAAACCACTAAAAACAGAGTCTTAACTGCGCTCCATTCCAAAGCTGTAAAAGAAACTGTGATATGTAAGAAGACAAACAGTATCACAATGGATACAAGAAGGGGAGAATTAAAGCTCCATACTCAATCTCTGGCAGTACAGTTAAGCATTTATAAACCATTTTCATTTCATTGTCCCCATTAATACTAGTCAATTGTAATTAATTCAGGTAGTCTTACAAGCTGAGAAGATGAAACACAGATTTCAATCTTTTAAACTATTACAGACTTGCTACTACAGACCAGCACAAGAAAACCCTTCAGAATATTTGAAAATCCTCTCTGCATGTGAAGAGACTAATATGCAACTCCAACAGAAGCATATTTGCCAAACCAATTTGTTACAAAAGCAGGCAGCAGTGGATGCAGCAAGGAAGCAGAGGAAGTGGAAAGTGTATCAGTAAAAGCCTTTTATTAATAATCCTATCTATTTTTTAAAAATCTGCCATCAGAAACATACACTCAATTGATTACTGAGGTCTTAACTCATTAAAAATTAACCGACTCTAAATATCTAGTTTTCACTATCTACTTGCTCGCTTTCTGTCTCTCTGGCAAAGAAATTAGTCTTATGTTTGACTAATACAGCCTTACTTCCATTTACATCCACTTCCAGTAATTTATGGATTTACTTGTACTACGATATTGCTCTAATACTAACTGGCAAACAAAAAATGTGTTAACACACTAGATATTATGGTAAACAAAGAAATGATAATGGTATGGAGACTGTTCTTCACTAAGAAGTAACTTTAAAAAAACCTCGAAATTTTGAACCAAGTTAGCTTGGACATAAGCCTCTTACAATTGTCAACTGACAGAAAACAGTAAATCTAGATTTAAACAGATGAGCTAAAATTTCAGTATAACTACTACAATCCAGCAAATACAACGTATCTGAATGAACTGACCAATGAATGCACCTCTACAGTGGGAAAATCCAAAGAACAAAACTGGGTTTTGGATCAAATTAGACAAGTGTTCTAAAATCTAGACTATCATACTTACCTAATCTGATTTTTTCTGCTAGCGCTTGGAGTTCGGTTACCAGTGCTTTCATTCGTTCATAGTTTTCCTAAGTGAGGAACAAAACAGAGTTTTAAGTTTAACCAAATGTCACAGTACTATTTTTTAATTAACAAATATAGAAAGTACAAGATTTATTTATCTTCTGATTTCATTTTACCTCATTAAATAATGGCTTTGTATTGTCTTTAAAGCAAAAACATTTTAACCTATGTATTTGCTTTCCTCAAGCATCCCAAAGTATTTAATAAACATGCTCCACAAAAATTCCAAGTGCCTTAGGACTGTTCCAAATTTAATAAACGAAACTAGAATTAGTCACTACAGAGTTAAAATGCTATTTTTCAGGTTGTGTTAATTTTTTGTTATAAGTCTGTTTGCCTTTTTAATCTAATTTTGTAAAAAACATCACAACGATTCAATTAAGTGCTGCTATGTCTCTTGTATGAAAGATGAATGACCTAGATCAAACAGAATTTGGTAAACACTTTTCACATTCCTGTTGTTTAGGTTGAACATAAAGATAAAACATATCTTTTAAAAACCAGTAAGACTGGTCTTCTTGCCAGTATGCCTCTTAAAAGAAACCAAAGGCTCTTAGTTTTGAATACGAGTGATCGAGTACTGAGCTCACCATTTCTATCAGAATTATCCAAAACTCCGTGTGCTCATTACAGCACTTTTTTACCTCTTCTTTGGAATTAACAGGCATTAGTCATGTCTAATTTGTTGAGGTTTCCTTTTTCAGCCTTATTAAGAGACATGTTACCTCTCTGAACAGTATAACTGCAATAAAGAGACATAATAACTGCTGCATTAAAAAAAAAAAGATAATGATAGTGTCTTGTCCAATTCTCCCTTAGAAGAGATTAAGAGTCTACTTTGACAGAAAAAAACCAATCTAGTCACTCTTTGTATTTGGACTTGAACACAGAATTGAGGTTTCCTCTACATGCAACAAGTGTTGCAGTTTAGTTTGTTCAGCTCTTGTCTTAGCCACTAAAAGGCACCATGATGCAAAGCAGGAAGAAAATAAAAAGATGTACACAAGCAGCTAACATCCAAACTGTTTTAGCTGCCATACCAGGACTTTCAAAGAAACACATTTTTCCCCCTTTGTAATTGCTACAAATAGATTTAAGGTACTCTATTGAAAGGTAAAAACAAAAACAGGTCAGCAGTTTTATCAGCTTGCATACACAGTAAATACACAAGGTCAGCATTTAGAGGTTGTCTGGCAAGATCAAGGTGACATACTGAAACACTGAATCCAACTCCTGTGTCTCTGTTGGCTCTCGAGAAGGATTACCCACGTCCCAGTGAAGTGTCATCTGCAAGACGGCTCACAGCCTACATTGGTACAAATTTGTAACCCCAACCACCATCCAACACCTAACGCACTTGAAGATACCAGCCTTAGTTAACAAATCTCTGATGCCTGGTGCCACCCTGTAGCCTGTGACTACCGAGGACAAGGGAGGTCTCCAGACTTCTGCACCTCCTCCCTCCCCTGTAAGGCCGTATCAGTATGTCCACCACAATACGCTTTCAGGCTATTTCTTTTGATATTTTATTTCTCCCTGCCCACCCCCAGCACAGCTCCAGCCCCTCTGTCTACAACAGTGCAACCACTGCAGTGATCTACTGGCAGTTTGACCACTGTCACAGCATCCCAAAAACCAAGAACAAAACAAGCTGCATCTTGTTAATTTAACAATTTAATAACTCGGCTGCTCCTAGGAGAGACCATGGACAGTAACTGCAGCCAAGCAACCACATGCAGAACTGAAGAAAACAGACCTGCTTTTAATACTTTCCAAAATACTCTGTTTACAAGTTAACTTTTTTGCCTGTGAAAAATCTGTAAAGCAGCTATTGTAATTCCATACTTTTAAAAATCTGCAGTTGCCCCCACACCCAATTTTATTGTATGCATAAGTGTTCAGCTTGTCCAGCTGGCTCATTTCACAGCATCACACATAAAGTATATCTGCCATTTCTCCTTGTTCAATCAGCCTGTTTTGTCTAAATACACTCACCTTCAACACACAGTACTGAGCTTAAAAACTCACCTATAACCTAGGAATTAAAAAAAAAGCAGCTAAAAATGGCAGAGGAAATTAAAAGGGGCACAGCAATCACAAACATAGGCTTATTAGCCTCTGAATTAGCTGCTTTAGCTACTCTACATGAAAAGCTGTGACAAGACTTTTTAGATCATCTACGAAAAAATACCGTACTCAAACATTTAAGGTGCTTATATTCACTTTATTTCTACCCTTATCTTTCATGCCATTAACCTGAACACATCATCATCGTATTTTACAAAGGAAAAGTAAAAATGCCTTGAAACCTTACTGTAGGTTCTGAATACACACAGAAAAGGCTCCTCTCAGAACCAAACAAGCTAGTTCTACCATATATTTGTGAGCTCTTCATTAACTAATGACAAGGCCAGTGAAGTGACGCAAATTCTTTCTGCAAACAAGCTCCTGTAACATTCTGCTGTTGATATGAGGGCTTCTGTAAACTTTAAAGTAGAATCAAAAGGCAAAACCTACAGCCTAATCCTACAATTACTGGATGATCTAACTGAATTACTGCTACACAAGCAAAGCTGCAAGAGCTAATCCTTGGAATCTTTACGTAGATTTTCCTTTATTTTCCAGAATTTAGGCATACTCGTTTTTTAATTACATTTTTACCTGTCTGGTTTGAAAGACAGTTTACATTGTGAAGGCCAGCCTGTCTAGCTGAATTCACAGCCAGAAAGGCAAACATTAGCTGAAGAAGGCAAGACCTCTATCATGTATCAATATGTTGTCTTGTGTTTGCACTGCTAATTCCTGTATTACTTTTATTTCAGATGGTTAAGTGCCTCACAGCAGGCATCTCAGCTCTTCGTATCTGTAAAGCACCACATGCATTTACAGTGGTCTATAAATTATTTGTACCAAATACTAACACTATTAGCTATTCTACTGCTTGAATGACATGCCAGAGGTATCCAAATAAGAGGGCATGTCTAGCAGAGCTACACAAACTTTTCCTGTCTTGACATCCCATTGGAAAACGCTGCCAAAATACAGTAATATTTTTAAAAAAGGTAAACAATGTGTTCCACAGAAGTTACCAAGCCTTGCGTGTTTTTTTTTTGAGATCAAAAGGTCAACACACACAAATGCAAATCCAGCGACAGCTTAGCTGAGTAAATACATTAATTAAAATGTTACCTTTTTTGGTATGCAAAATATACACACACTTCATATACACAAGCTTTATATGTGTGTATATATACACATACATACTGAAATTTCACAGAATTTCAGTCACAGAATCAGTCACCTAACTTCTGTCCTAAAATTCAGTTTCTGCAAAACCAAATACAGAACTAAAGGAACTATTTCAGTAAGCATACACATTGTTGCTTCACTTGCTGTTCAGTATTTTACTTGAAACAAATTTGAACACAAATGTATGCTCTCCTACCAGTTCGATCCACACTCAAAACTATGTTTTTCTCAGCCTAAGTGTGATTTTTATCTTCAATATGATTATGTTAATAATACCCCATTAAAAATAAAACTATTTAAATCAGATACAAGTACTGTTCTCTCTGCAAAAACAACTGAATTCCACCCACCCTTCCTCTTTCTCCTTCTCAAAAAGTTATTTGTTCTGGCAGTATCATGTTTTCTGGAGACATGCCAACAAGTTGCAAAACTATACCACCTGCCTGCAACTCTGGAATCAACTTGCAAACACAAGAAAACTTCTGACTTTGAAACCATCAGACACTACCTTCAACCGCTTACAAACTCACTATCTCCACTTAGTTGGTACGGTATCAACCAGCTCTTCAACACTGAAAATGCTGTAAGAGCTGGTAGTCTGATTAAAATAGTGTAAAAAAAATTCATGAGGCAGATGATGGTACAAACCCACGTTCTTTTATACAGTACCTTTACACAGCTTTAATGACATAAACAGAACTTCGCATTTAGGAAATACGAAGGTGGGAACAGCACTGTAATCCCTGGCCTGTGCTGCAGTGTGACCTCGGGCCCATTCACAGAAGCGCGCTTACCACGTACCAGCGCGTTA
>NW_010178709.1:0-1929 GCF_000695765.1 Mesitornis unicolor
CAAATACCCCAAAAACCCCAAATACCCCAAACCCCAGGTGTTCGGGAACATCGGCATCGAGGAGGAGGACGAGGACTCGGCCATCACCCAGCACAACAACTTCCGCACCTTCTTCCAGGCGCTGATGCTGCTCTTCCGGTCAGTCCCAGTATGGACCAGTGCCACCAGTGCCATACTGGGTGGTCCCATTGCCACCAGTGCCACCAGTGCCGTGCTGGGGTGGTCCCAGTGCCATCCCAGTGCCACCGGTGGCACTGGGATGGCGCTGGGAGTGTGCTGGGGACAAACTGGGATGGCACTGGGACCACCCCAGTATGGCACTGGGATGGCGCTGGGAGTGTGCTGGGGACAAACTGGGATGGCACTGGGACCACCCCAGTATGGCACTGGGATGGCGCTGGGAGTGTGCTGGGGACAAACTGGGATGGCACTGGGACCACCCCAGTATGGCACTGGGATGGCGCTGGGAGTGTGCTGGGGACAAACTGGGATGGCACTGGGACCACCCCAGTATGGCACTGGGATGGCGCTGGGAGTGTGCTGGGGACAAACTGGGATGGCACTGGGACCACCCCAGTATGGCACTGGGATGGCGCTGGGAGTGTGCTGGGGACAAACTGGGATGGCACTGGGACCACCCCAGTATGGCACTGGGATGGCGCTGGGAGTGTGCTGGGGACAAACTGGGATGGCACTGGGACCACCCCAGTATGGCACTGGGATGGCGCTGGGAGTGTGCTGGGGACAAACTGGGATGGCACTGGGACCACCCCAGTATGGCACTGGGATGGCACTGGGTGCCACCGGTGGCACCCAGTGCCATCCCAGTGCCACCGGTGGCACCCAGTGCCATCCCAGTGCCATACTGGGGTGTTCCCAATGCCATCCCAGTGGCACCCAGTTCCATATGGGGTGTGCCCAGTGCCACCAGTGCCACCAGTGCCATACTGGGGTGTCCCCAGCGCCATCCCAGTGCCACCAGTGGCTCCCAGTGCCATCCCAGTTTGTCCCCAGCACACTCCCAGCGCCATCCCAGTGCCACCAGTGGCTCCCAGTGCCATCCCAGTTTGTCCCCAGCACACTCCCAGCGCCATCCCAGTGCCACCAGTGGCTCCCAGTGCCATCCCAGTTTGTCCCCAGCACACTCCCAGCGCCATCCCAGTGCCACCAGTGGCTCCCAGTGCCATCCCAGTTTGTCCCCAGCACACTCCCAGCGCCATCCCAGTGCCACCAGTGGCTCCCAGTGCCATCCCAGTTTGTCCCCAGCACACTCCCAGCGCCATCCCAGTGCCACCAGTGGCACCCAGTGCCATCCCAGTGTCACCAGTGGCACCCAGTGCCACACTGGGGTGTGTCCAGTGCCACCAGTACCATACTGGGGTGTGCCCAGTGTCATCCCAGTGCCACCAGTGGCTCTCAGTGCCATACTGGTGTGTCCCCAGCATGGTCCCAGTGCCACCAGTGCCATACTGGGGCGTCCCCAGTGGTGCCCAGTGACCATACTGGTGTGGCCTCAGTGTCATAGTGGTGTATACCCAGTGCCACCAGTGTCACCAGTGCCCTACTGGGGTGTGCCCAGCGCCATCCCAGTGCCATCTCAGTTTGTCCCCAGTACACTCCAGTGTCATCTCAGTCTCTCCCAGTGCCATCCCAGTGTATCCCAGTCTGTTCTAACTCCATCCCAGTCTATCCCAGTGCCATCCCAGTCTATCCCAGTGCCATCCCAGCGTATCCCAGTCCATCCCAGTGTCTCCCAGTGCCATCCCAGCGTATCCCAGTCTATCCCAGTTTATCCCAGTACCGTGTCCCCCTCCCAGGAGCGCCACAGGGGAGGCGTGACACGAGATCATGCTGTCCTGCCTGAGCGGGATCCCAGGAGCGCCACAGGGGAGGCGTGACACGAGATCATGCTGTCCTGCCTGAGCGGGA
>NW_010178710.1:0-330 GCF_000695765.1 Mesitornis unicolor
GGAAGGCCACCGTGTGCTGAGGGTGGAGGATGGAGGCGGGTTTTGGGGTTGGGTTTTGGTGGGCAAAGATGGGGGTATGAGCCCCGGCGATCTCCATCCCATGGAACTGGGATGTGACACCGGGAACGTGTTTTGGGGACAGTGATGGCATTTTGGGTGGCATCACCGTGCTGTGCCCTTTGTGGTGGTGCAGGGGATGGATGGAGTTTGCCAGGCCCGTTGGGATCGGGGTCCATTGGGTTAGGGGTTCTTTGGGTTGAGGGGTTCATTGGGTTGGGGGTCCATGAGGTTGGAGGGTTCATTGAGTTGGGGGATCCATTGGGTTGGGGA
>NW_010178711.1:0-1006 GCF_000695765.1 Mesitornis unicolor
CCCCGCTTCGCCCCCCTGTCGCTCCGGGCGCGCTGTCCTGCCGTGACCCGAACTGGTTCCGGGGAAGTGGGCGAGCCCCCCCCCACCCGTGGCCCTGCAGCTCTGGGGCCGGTGTCGCCCCGCCGCTCGCAGCTGGGTCCAGTGGGAAGCGTGGAGGCATCTCCCGGTTTTTATTCGGAGTTGTCTGAGTGAAAAACGTAGCTTTTTGGAAGGGAAATGTCGATTTGCATTATAAAAATACCTATGACAGAAATATCTACATCTGTATTTTCTATTTCACTGCTTCCCAGCAACTGCTTGATGCTTTTGAGTGCTTCCATCTTTAGCTCTCGATTTCTGTTGTAAATCCCAGCGGTTTTCCATGAGATTTGGGTGTGCATATGGTTATTTTTATGGAATTTAAGTGGAGAAGGAGCCATGGGATGAAGGATGCTGGCAGTGCCAGGCTAAGGTGTGTGCCGTGATGTCCCACTGTGCCACTGTGTCCAGGAATGCTGCGCCCATGTGTATGGCGGGTACCCCACGTAACAGTCGTTACTGCTCTAAATGCACCTGCTTTGGGATAGTTCAAAAATGTCCAAAGTCCTAAAAGGCAACTTTTGTATAGGTTTTGTTCCTCCCACCTCGGGACCGCAGGGACTCTGGTGTGCAGGAGAGCTGCAGTCCTGCTCAGAGAGCCTGAGCAAGGGCACTGCTGCCCTGGGGTCCCAAGCTGCTGCCTTAAAGGGCCCCTCTTGGGACCAGCAATACCCAGTGCTACCGACGGAGGCTGAGCTGGGTGGGCTCCAGGGGCTGTCACTCGTTTGGCCAAGGCTTTGCTGGGTTAGGAAATCGTCCCAGAGACAGGTGCTGGGCTCTGCTACAGGCTGCGCTGTACCTTTCCCACCAGGCCTGGTCTACAAAGTGCCAAGAACAATTTTTTTGTTCTCTAAAATTAATCTTTCCCCTCCTTTTATACTCCTCTCCCCCTGCCCCCCCCCCCCAAAAAAAAGAAAAAAAAGAAAGC
>NW_010178711.1:1037-7704 GCF_000695765.1 Mesitornis unicolor
CAAAAAAAAAGAAAAAGATGAAAGCTGTCTGCTGTAGCTGCCACCGTTAGGAACCACTGCACCAAATTAGCACTAATCTGGCTGAACACTAAAGGAAAAACTTGATGGGAGCTTTTTTCCCCTTGAGAATAAAGTGGTATCACCTGCTCATAGCCAGGCTGGAAAAACCTGAGATGTATACTCTTATCTGAGAGCTTTTTCGGGCTGATTGCACAGCAAGCCCTGTGCAGGCACACGCCTGGCCCCAGGCAGGCACGGGAGGAGCTGGGGGGAGCTCGGGGCTCCTGTGGGATCCACATCCAAGCTGGCGGTGAGCGCTGAGACTCCTGCCATTTATGGAGGGGGTAAGGTTGGGGCTGCTCCCTTCTCGATGTGCACACTCCTGGAGAGGGGGGTGGGTCACCTAGCACATCCCAGAGAGAAAACTTCTGAAGTGTCATAGGGCAGCTCATGGCAATTCTAAAAACTCCCTGGTTGCTCTGATCCCGCCAGCCACTGACGGATTTTCCAGGGCATCAAGTAGCAGAAGGTCGAGTTTGTCCTTGGGGCAAGGACCTTTCCTGCAGCAGCTTACACAAGGGAGCCCGAGTGGATGGGAGCAACAGCTCCAGGGAAACCACCCTCCTTTCTGCACCCCCAAGTCTCCTCCTTGAAGTGGGATCTGGAGGAGCTCGGGAGGACGCCAGTCCATGCTGAGCTCCCAGGCTGGCCGAGGAAAGTGCATCCAGGTGCTGGCTTGGGCTGCCATTAATGATAAAAGTCTCATGACAGAGTTTTGGGGGGGATTTTTCTAACTACTCTCTGCCTTCTCCCACCCTCCGCGGTGGAAGAGGCTCTGGCTGTGAATCTGCCCCTGGTTTGCTGGCAACAGTCTGTCTATGCCGGCAGCAGCCTCGGGGTCCCACTCTGTCAATGTGGCCAGCCCTCCCCAGGAGGACCCCTGAAACAAGCAGGAGGAGCTATAACGCGGTTATGGAATGACCAAATGCATTGGTCCAGCCCCACCAAAGTGTCCTGGGCAAGCCTTGGCCAGCTCTGGTCCCTTCCTTGGTGGCGAGGGATAGAGAACAGCATAGGGATGCTTTGCTGGCCATTTCTGGGGTGGTGAGCAGGACCCCCCTGAGATGCCCAGCTGCTGGATCCTCCTCTCCTCTGCTTTGTGTCTGTGTGCCAGGTTTAGGATTTTGGTACACTGAGAGCAGCCTGCAAAATGCTTGTCTAATTTAGGTAAATCGAGTTGAAAATAGCATTTCCCAAGCGAGTTGGCACCTGATGTGTACCTCCAACGCCCGCTGCGCTGCCTGCACAGAGTATTCTTAGCTCTGCCGAGGAAGGGCCACTTCTGCCACTCGTCAGCAGCATCCCTCCTGCCACCAGGTATTTATGGAGAGTTTCAGGGTGCCTGTTGCCATTTCCAAGTGGAGTTGCTGTTCTTGCCGCTGGCAACTTTTGGGAGCTGCCAGCCCTGCAAAGCTGCAGCTCCCACCCTGGTGAGCTCCTGGTGCATCCCTGGGCTTTGCTGCTGAGCCTTTTCCCTATTCTTAGCTCCCGGGGTTATTTGCAGTGACAGTGACTCAGAAAACTAATTATTGTGTCGAGGTTTCTGAAAGGGGGAAAAAAATAACTCGCTGCGTTTATGGTTTCCTTACTCCTACTTTTAATATTTAATACCCTCAGGCTGGTTTTAAAAGGCTGTTGGAATTTCTGGAAGGATTCTGATAAATTTCAGTCATTAAGAAACTCATCTGTTCCCAGGTGAGTGTCACCTGGGGGCTGTCCCCTCGTGCTGGCACTGGCCTGAGGGGGAGTTGACACACTGAGTGAGGGCATTTCTTTTGGCAGCTGTGGTGGTGACCCCAGTGCTGGCAGGGGCCACAGGATGGTCAATGCAGTGTGGGCGGTCGTGTGATTCCTGGGGCGGCTCAGCGCCGAGGACACGGTGCACAGGCTGTCCCTTTGTGTCCCAGCGCTGGCTGTGCCTTGGATGCAGGAGGTCCGGCAGATATGGGTGGGCTGGAAGAAGGCTCCAGAGCTCTGAGCAGCCCTGGCCACTGGAGAGGCAGAGGAGGCACCCACTGGTCCACGCTGCTTCTGTGGTCTCTGCCTGGTGACAAGGGACAGCAGTGACTTAAACCCACTTGCAAGGACACATTTGGGTTCCTCTGGTGCAGTAGTTCCCGTGAGGGTGCCAGCCACAGTTCTCCTGTGTAAATGGGGCCAGCGTTTGCCACAAGGAAAGTGGAGGCTTTCCAAAACTCTTGAGAAACTTTGGAGCTTGATCTGCTGATGGCTGTGGGCTGTCCCAGCCAGAGAAGGGCTCGGTGGAAACCACGGAGACAGGGGTGGCGTGTGGCCATCTCCTTGTCTGGGTGCTGTTGGTAGCAGCTGGCCAAGGAGCCTTGTGAAGGGCTGAGTCACCCCCAACCCCCCACAGCAGCAACACTGATGTTCAGGGAGTGTCTGGAGTGGCTCAAGGACAATGCAGTGGTCACATTGGCCAGGAGCTGCCCCCTTCTAGGGTAGATGAGAGATCACAGACTCCTGGAAGGGCTTAGATTGGAAGGGACCTTAAAGCTCCTTTTTTTGTGGAAAAACCACCAAGCACCCAGCCTTGCACAGCCCTGAAGTAAAAGCGCTATCTTGACTTGGTGTGTGAGGTTGGCTGATAGCACACCGGGTGACAAACACGACTTTTCGGACAACAGCTTCCAGAATGACTCAGCATTCAACCTGCCTCAAGCAGGCATTGGCACAGGCAGGGCTGGAGCAAAATGCTGGTGAGGATGTCTTGAGACCCAGGTCAAGGAGGGGAGGGTGGCTATGCTGGTGTGGCTGTCAGTGGAGTGGTGCTGGGTTTTAGGGATGGTTTGTGCTGTCGGTCCTCAGACCAGCGGCGTCGCACCCTTTGTCCTGCCCCGCCAGCAAAGCTGGGTGCCAGCAGCCACATTCAGCACCTGTTCAGTGCCAGGGAAGGTTGCAGCCCAAATTTGAGACAGGGTTTGGCTCTGCCCCTGCCAGCTTCGTGGATGGGTCCCCTGGGACACAGTGCTGTGAAGAAGGGGACAGGATGCTCAGTGCAGGCAGGGGGCTGCAGGACGCAGACACCCAGCCCTTCACTGCTGCTTCAAGACACCATGCACAATGCCCATGGAGATGCCAACAGCTGGATCAGCCCACGGCAAAGATCAGTGCTAAAGCCACCTTCCTGCCTGTCTGAGCCCCTGGGATGCAGGAGAGCCACACTGCCCACCAGTCCAAATGCTCTTTTTTTCTTGCCCTTTTTCAGGCCTTTGCACTGAAGCCAAGTGAAGAACCTCAGAACTGCACTACACACCACTTGACTCTACTACGATTTCACTAGCAGCAAAGCATCTCCACCACCACTGAGACCTCAGGTGCTGGTTGTTTCCCCTCCCTGCCCATCGCTCCCGTCTCCACGTCTGGAAGCCAGTGCTCAGCAGTAGTTTTCACTCACCGTCCATCCTGCCAGACCGCTCCCCACCATGTTTCAGCGTCTCACCAGCCTCTTCTTCAGCGACAGCAACACACCAGAGGGCCTGGAGGAGCCCAAACCCTTTGTCGAGGAGGAGGAGGAGGAGGATGGCTGGCTCATAATTGATCTTGCAGGTGAGAAAAGCAGGGGGACTCGTTTCCCAAAGCCTTTGCTGCACCTTGTCTCTCCCTTGAGGTGACAGCAGATCAGCTTCCACTACGCATTGCCTTCTCTGCCCTTCATCCCTCCTTCCCTGAATCCCCACCCTGCCCACGGTGCCCAGCCCTTTGGTCACTGCAGCAGCCCCAGCCCTGCTCCTCCTTTTCCCTTTTCCTCTCCCAGTGCTGGTTTCTGACTTTCTGCTGGTGTGGAAGAAGCAGCAGCGGCGTCCCTGGCTGGGGCTGCTGCCGCCCCAGTCACCCAAGGTTTTGGTGGACTGAGGCTCGGTGGGGGATGCCAACCCAGGTGAGCTGTCTGCCTATGAGCCTGCCTGTTCCAGCTGGGGACGTGCTGCTCTGGCCACATTTGGGTCATTTTAAGACCATCAGGGGAGCAAACCCCAGCTCCAAAGGGGTGATCATCCCAAATGATTCCTGGTGCCAGCAGCACTCAGACAAGGGATGTCTGACACAAGGTTCCTGTACCTAGAGAGCCCTCAAGGGCTCCCCGTTCCCAGGGATGGTGACAACCATCCAGAGCCCTGGGTGACACCAACCAGACGGGTCAAATTCCTCGTGTGGTGAGAACTTCTCCAGCTCCATTAAGACCTTGGGATTGCTTTTGCAGGGTCGGTGACTCGATCAGTTGCAATGATAATTTTAGGATCTTTTGCTTGCGAATCAAGTAACACACTTAGACAAACAAGCCTGCTGATGCAGGAGCTGCTCAGTGGCCGTGGTCTGCTTTTGCAGCCTCTGATTAGTGCTGGTGCCCCAGCCCAGGGGATCACCACTGCATCCTACAGGTTTGGGAGGTGGGTTGTGTCCTCCTCCTTGCAGGCATCTCTTCTCCAAGCAGATGTTCCCTGCCTGTCCCTCATGCACTGAGCAGAGCTCAGTTTTGTGATGTGAGTAATTTGTTAGGGTGTTTTTCTCCTCTGTGAGGTGAGCTGCAGAGGGGACAGGGACAGCCCTGTGCCTGGTGGGAGCACTGGAGAGAGCTGGTGGAGGTGGATGGGTTGCGTGGGCATGGGTGGCCACGGAGGATTCCCTGTCCTCTGAGCTCTCTGGTGACTGTCCCAGGGAGGTCACAGTAGAAACACAGGAGGGGGCTGGACACAAGGATGTCCCTGGAGTGAGGGGCATGCAGCCGCCATGTGTTGGGGCTGGCTGCCAGCATGCACAAAGCCTGCCAGAAGGATCCCAGAGCTTCCCCAGCCAGAGACACCAGGCTGTGCCCTGATCCCCTGCGTCTGAGCCTGCAGCCGGCTCTGCAGGGATCCAGGGATGACGTTGGCACAAAAGATTTCCTTTTTTTTCCTCAATCGAGTGGCCGGGCTGTCAGCGCAGAGCCAGCGTTTCGCAGTAATAGCCTCCCTGGGACCTGCCACCCCACTGCTAATCCCCACCAGCGCCGCCACTGCCTTATCCTGTAGCGTTCCCTGGCCGTTGAGGGACCAATTTGTTTCAGCCCTGTTTCTGAGGCAAACACTTCAAAAACCAACCCTGCTCGCTCCAGCCTCATCCCTCACCCTTGAGCCGTGGGGGCTGGTGAGAAGCTCCCAGCCAGGCTGGCTCTCTCCGGGCAGTGGGGCAGTTTAAAGAGCCCCTGAATTTGTTCTCTCAGCCAGGTCTTTGACCTGCGTGTCAAAAAATGCACCTGAATTCACCAGCTCTCCCAGGAGCATTTCAGATGTCCGTCTCGCCCAGCCTGGCTCTGCTCAGCACCCAGGGAATGAGCAAAGAGCATTTCCTGGTGCTTATTGATATGGCTGCGAGTCACCCAGGGATTTGGGAGCCCTGGAATATTCCTTGTGACATTAAAACCCACCTCAGCAAAAGCTGAGAACAGGCAGCCAGGGACAGCTGGGTCGGGGTTCAGCCACGTTGGGTCTCCAGCTCCCCTCGCTGCAGCCCCCCTGGTTCAGGAGTGCTGCGGGCCAGTAAGGCTCCAGTTGGGCTCAGTGGCCGTCTCCAGGCTGATAAATAAGCCCTGCATGTCAACAGCTATTCATAGCTTGGTATCCACTGACCTGAAGAAAGTTGTTCTCCTCTTCGCAAGGCTAATTGTGGCCTGCCCTGAGCCCCCGGCTGGGGCATCAGCTGGGAGCGGGGGGCTGAGGACGTGCGGGGTGGCAAATGCTGACCCTGTGCTCCATCCACTGTGGTTCTCCGCTACAAGAACACACTCACCTCGGATTTCTCCCTCACTCTCACCCAGTCGCAGGGTCGCATGTGTCCATATTGACACAGCATGCATCCCCCCGCCCCAAGCCCAGCTCCCTCAAATCCCCCTGATGAGGCTGGGAAAGGGTCTGGGTGTCCTGAGGAACCCAATGTAAGGTGCATGCTCCCTTCCCACTGCACAACCAGTAACTCTGAGCACAGGCAGCCTAGAAAAGCACCAGCCCAAGGGCTTTTGCAAGGTGAGGAAGGGAAGGCAAGGAAGACTGGGGTTGGATGAGGGTGGGGAGGCACCTCCTGGAACAACCACCCAAAACTCCGCCTGTAATGGACTGACGATGAAAGTGCAGTGAAAATCTTTGCTGAAGAGTTTATTCCCCTGGATTCTTCCAGAAAAAGGTGTGAACTGTTTTTTTTTCCTGTGTGTGCTTGGTTTCAATGTTTGTGAAGCATCGGGCGGTGTGTGCGAGCGCAGGCAGGCCAGCAATCCTCCGGAGCGGCACAGCTCTGGTAAACCCTGCTGGTTCCCCTCACTTTTTGGTTAAACTGCCTAACGAGAACCATTTCCATTGCTTGCTGGCTTTGCAAAGCCAGACCCTGCAGCACCAGCAGCTGCCCCAAGTGCAGGGTGCTGGTGGGGGCACGGCTGTTGCCCCCCTCCCCACAGGGTCCCGTCAAGGCCGCGCCTGTCTCTAGTGATGGTGATGGTGGTGGGGTGTCTCTTGCACTAACGATGCCCCTTTCTCTCCCCCCTCCCCTCCCCACTGTACATGGTATGTGTGTGTGTCCCTGCTGTGCCCTGCATGGCTCTGCACCCCCGCCAACCCCAGGC
>NW_010178711.1:7904-8190 GCF_000695765.1 Mesitornis unicolor
GGACCTGCTCATCGAGCACCCCAGCATGTCCGTCTACATCACCAGCACCCTCGAGGTGGATGGGGAGGGCCCCGAGGATGATGCCGTTGGGTGAGTACAGCTTAGGGGTGCTTGCCAACCCCAGCACCCACTGGGGGACCGAGGTGGACAGTCAGACCTGGCACCCCAAATCACCATGTACACCCAGAAGTGTTTTGCCCATGGAAGGAGTGGGGCTGTGGGGGACTTCAGCGTCCCCGTGTCCCACATCAGAGCGCACCCTGCACACTTGGCAGGATGCCCTGGC
>NW_010178711.1:8221-9256 GCF_000695765.1 Mesitornis unicolor
AAGGATGGCAGCCGCCGTGTCCCAAAATACCCTGTGAAGGGGATCTCAGTGCCACGTTGAGGCAGCTGTGGGTGCAAGGCCATGAGCTGGGCTGCAGCAGGACGGGTTGTGTCCCCGTCCTCTGCCCCTGTGCCGATACCGCCTGTCACTCACCGGCTGTCTTGGAGGCTTGTTTGCCAGGCTGGGCTTAAACATGGGGTTTTGCACAAGCAAAGCAAACTTGGCAGGACAAGGTGGCCTTTGGGCACAGAGGTCCCTCCCAAGATCCCTGGCTCCCACCAGGCAGGGGGATGCTGCAGATGCCCCCATCCTTCTAATCTGGCTCAGCACAAGACTGTCCTACAGCCACGGGACACCACCAGCCATGGATGCAGACATTTCTCCCTGTCTCGAAGTCCAGTTTAGCAGGAAGGGGGAGGTTAAACAGAAATGCTCCAAATGACCCCACTGCCCTCTTCTCCCACAAGAGCTGTGGGCTGTAGTCCCCCACAGCCTCCTTTTACAGGGCCACAGCCTCCCTGCACCCCCTGGGGAGCTCTGTCCTCTCCCCACAGCAGTGGGAAAGCCCTGGCCATGCCCACGTTGGCCCTGCTGCTGGTATCTGAGCCCTGGGTCTCACAGTGCCATGGAGTCCCTGCTGCCCCCAGTCCCAGCATCTCCCCAGGGAGCCCCTCACCGGGGCAGGAGAGGAGGCAGCACTGGACTCATGCCATAGCATGGTTATTTACCTACAGCACAATAATTTGGGGAGCACCTCCACCCAGGTTAGGGGACACGAGTCTTCCAGGGCTTCTCTTTTTTTGCAAAGCCTCCCTGGGAGCCACAGCTTCATCTCAAGAGTTTCAGAGGAACCTCAATGCCAGAGGGTGCAGGAAGGGGGCCAAAGGGAGTGGGAAACGGCCCAGGAGACCAAATGGGTCACAGGCAGGGTGGAAATGGGACCAGGCCTGGCTTCCCTCCACTGAGCCACTGTGGGGATGACCTCGTTCCTGGTGGGGTCTGGATTTATCCCACGTGTCATAGAGCCTGCTGTGC
>NW_010178712.1:0-1429 GCF_000695765.1 Mesitornis unicolor
CTCGCTACGTGAGGGCAGGGTCCCGCGGCCTCTCTAGCCCGCCAGGGAGCTCTATGGTACCTGGCCCAGCGTACCCAGATACCCAGAGGGATTAAATGGGTTTTTTTAATCTGGATTTGCTGACAGCGTGTGATACGCTGTAACTTTCTGTCAGTTTTCACGGCTGAAGAGCTTTAAAAGTATTAAATGCTCATCAACAAATTGTCCCTCTGCTCCGCTCTGGTGAGACCCCCCTCTGCAGTGCTGCATCGAGTGCTAGGGACCTCAAAATAAGAAGGAGCTGTTGGAGCGGGTCCAGAGGAGGCCACGGAGATGCTGAGGGGCTGGAGCACTTTCCCTGTGGGGACAGCTGAGAGAATTGGGGCTGTTCAGCCTGGAAAAGAGAAGGCTCCAGGGAGACCTGATAGCGACCTTCCAAGACCTGAAAGGTGCCTGTAAGAAATCTGTGGAGGGATTTTTACAAGGACAGGTAGCGATAGAACGAGGGGAACGGTTTGAAACTGGAAGAGGGCAGATTTAAAGTGGATATGAGGAAGAAATCCTTCCCTGTGAGGTGGTGAGGCCCTGGCCCAGGTTGCCCAGAGAAGCTGTGGGTGCCCCCTCCCTGGCAGTGCCCAAGGCCAAATTGGCCGGGGCTTGGAGCAGCTTGGGTTGGTGGAGGTGTCCCTGCCCGTGGGAGGTTGAAATCAGATGAGTTTTAAGGTCCCTTCCAACCCAAACCATTCTATGATGTCCATAAAGTGAGGAAAATCAGTAGCTTATGCTGTCAAGTTATTAATGAATTACTTCTTAAGAGCAATGAAGTGATCATGGACCACAGCACATACCAGAGTCATGTCCGTGAGCAACGTCTAGGACATTTCCAAGTAACCTGGTTGCGGCTTTAATCAAGCACTGCCCCCGTGCTAGCAGATTAAACACAGTGCTGAGTTCAGCTGATGTGGAGGAACTCACTCCAGTTCTCCTTCACAAGGTGGCCACATCCAAATTGCCTATGGAGAGCACTCCTGTGCTCAAGCTAAAATTCTCAGACTGAAGTGTGCCAGGCCACAGCTCTGCTAAGAGACCATTTTCACACTTTGTCAGGATAGAAAATAAAGTTTCACTCTCCAGGGCTCTGCAGCTTTCCAGGAAAAAAAAAAAACATGCTATAAGGATCTTCTTCTATATTTAATTTTTTGTCACATATTTAACCCAAAGCAACTTCTTTTTGAATGGCCAGTGCTCATCGCTGCATCCCCCGGGAGAAGTGTGACAGTGCCGAGGAGCGCTCTGCAGAAACCAGCAATACTTCCCCTTTTCATTTAATTCCAATTAATGTTTCAGGGGTTGGCAGATGAGCAGCACCACACTTTTCAGTTTGCTGTCCATCGTCATTTCTTCTAAGGAACCACGTCCTGATTAATGACCTATTAGAGAGCAGCGTAGG
>NW_010178713.1:0-1568 GCF_000695765.1 Mesitornis unicolor
GGGGCCGTGCTGGAGGCGCCGCCTTTCATGCTGAGATCGGTCGGACCTGCCAAGGGGAGCGACAGGGGGAGCTCAGGATGAGGGGGAGCCTGGGCCGGGTCCGTCTCGACGCCGCCAGACCCCTCACGGAGCCCCCCGCGCCGGCACAAAGGGCCCTGCAAAGCGCGGTGCCACGGGTGATGGGAAAAGCCCCCACTTCTGCAAGAATCCCAGCTCCTGCAGCAGCAAAACGCGGGTGGGAACCTCCCTGCCTCTGCTCACGGCAGTAACATCCCTGGTTTACTGCGGGGAACCCGCACGCGTGGGGCGAGGAGGAGCCCGGCCCTGCCCAGGACCCCCAGCACGGGTCTGTGCCCAGCCTCGGGTAAAACACGGGGGGCTCTGAACGGCCTCAGGAGGCTGCAGGGCTGTAAATGAGACCGAGTCCTGCAAAATCCATCATCTGCCTGAGCGGCTGGGATCATTTCTTCTCCCAAGCCCATCTCTGCTCCACGTCCTCTGCACGGCTTTTGGCCATGTACCTGTGTCTGTCCCCTGCAGAGCAGGACACGCGGCTGCCCCCGCTCACAAACCCCTGGAGTCACTACAGATCTGAAACCCGTGCAGAGTCATTAATTTATTAAGTTTTCAGAGCCGGGGAAGGGTCAGGCACTGCCCTGGCTGCCTGCACACACGTGTCCAACCCCATACATGCATGCCCAGCCCTATACATGTGTGTCCAACCCCGCACACGCGTGTGCAGCCTGGTCTGCGTGGCTGCACATGGGAGGGAGGTGGGCATGGGGCGTGGGGAGACACAGCCGAAAACTGGAGGAGGTTTTGGGGGATAAGAGAAGGCAAATGAGGGGCACGAAGCAGGTAATGAACTGGAAATGAAGAGGGGAGATGTGCACGGGAGGTGGGACAGCAGTGAAGGACTCAGGAGGAGGAGGAGGAGGTGAAGGCTCTCATGCGAAAGCGATTTCCCCGGACAGAAAAGGCCGCAGCAAACGGAGCCGTTCCTGGTTGCCAAGGGGGAAGGAGCTGGGAGCGGGATGGGGTTGGAGCAGGAGTCGCCTTTGGTGGGGGATGGAGATGACACTTCTGGGCACCAAACCCTGGGGCTGTGAGCTGAGGAGGGAGAAGCCACCTCTCCATTTCCAGACACAAAAGAGAGGAGAGTAGGAGCGGGCACAGCTCCTCAGAGCACACCCGCACCTCTGAAGGGAAATAACGGCAAAGCAGAGGTTTAAAACCCCCAGAAAGCAGCAAAGTGCTGCTGTGTGCGGCACCCGGGGCTGCTCCAGGACACCCCTGCACCTTCGCCGTCCCACGGCCAGGGGAGGGGGCCGGGTATTAGGAAGGGATGATAAGAGTTAATCCCAGACAGGCATCTCTCAGGGCTCCGGAAATCACATCCCTCCAAATCCGCCCTCCCGTCGGGGCGGGCAGGGGCAGGAGCACAGGGGGCAAGCGGAGGCAGCCCCCAGTTTGCCAAGGGCCAGCCCAAGGCCCAGCGAGGGCTCCAGCCCCTCCGGTCACCGCTGCCACGGGAAGGGGGCACCCTGTGCCCCATCCCATGGGTACCA
>NW_010178713.1:1784-2036 GCF_000695765.1 Mesitornis unicolor
CCGCTCCTGTTAATAATTAAAAGCTGCTCCGGATTCTCTGTGGGTTTTTGAAGGGACACTCCTTCCCTCCACCAGTGCCACCCAGAGCGTCCTTCCCCGCCAGCTCAACCATTAACCGCCCGCTGACGAAGGAGGCTGAGCAGAGGCCTCCGTCCGATTCGGGAGCAGCCCCTGCCTCAGCCCCAGGGAGCAGCCACGGCGCAGGGTGGGGGCAGTGGCATTTTGGGGGCTCGCTGTGCGTGGCCACTCACC
>NW_010178713.1:2067-2454 GCF_000695765.1 Mesitornis unicolor
GTCTGGAGGGAGGCGGGGGGTTGCAGGCTGCCCCCCAGGGACCCGTAGCCACGGTAGCTGTAGTTGAGGCTCCCATTGATGTAGACCGGGTCTTGGGAGTAAGAGGAGGCTGGCAGTGAGTAGGAGGAGTGGGTGATGGCTGTGGAGTCTCTGGAGTGCTGCTTGTCCAGAGCGATGGGTTCGTCCTGCATGGGGTGGGAAACAGGGGATGAGTCCAGCCAGGAGCCCGGCGGGGATGTCTGCTCCTCCATGGCCAGCACAGCCCAGCGTCCCCATCCCCACTGCCCCGAGACTCGGGATGCACCACACAGCCCTGTTCTGCAGCCCTTTTAAAAACACTTTTGGGTAGTAGCTCAGCAGAAAAGGACCTGGGAGTGTTGGTGGCAG
>NW_010178714.1:0-283 GCF_000695765.1 Mesitornis unicolor
ATTCCCTTTTTTTTTTAATCCTCCCCTGGGAGGGTAGGGGACAATAGAGAGAAAATCCTGCTCCCTGGGCTTGCCCTGAGCCTTAAACGGAGACAATATTCAATCTTACGCTCTCCTGGTGCAACTTGAGGCAATTCCCTCTTCTCCTATCACTAGTTACTTGGGAGAAGGGACCAACACCCACCTAACTACACCCTCCTTTCAGGTAGTTGCAGAGAGCAATAATGTCTCCCCTCAGCTTGCTCTTCTCCAGGCTAAACAACTCCAGCTCCCTCAGCCTCTC
>NW_010178715.1:0-11436 GCF_000695765.1 Mesitornis unicolor
GAAAGGGGGCCATGTGGAAGCAGAGAAAGACTGAGTGGAGTCCTCCCTAGCCCTGAAGGACCACATGGCATGAGCCGACTGCAACACTGACTCCCATCCCCCTGTGCCTCAAGGCACAAAGGAACAAAGCTGAGCTGGGGAAGAAGGGAGGGGTGGGGGGAAGGTGTTTTGATTTTAAGATCAGGTTGTATCTCCCATTGTTCTACTCTGATGTTGGTAGCAAATTAAAATGGTTTTGTTTTCTTTTGTTTTTTTCTCCTTATGATGAGTCTGTCTTTTGCCCATGACCTTTTTAAGTGGTGAGAAGCCCTCCCAGTCCTTATTTTGACTAGCCCCTTTTTTGGGGCATCGTGGTGCTCAGTTACGCACTGGGCCTAAAGCACGACAGCCAGGTATAGTTGTCTTACCTGTCTGTGGGAGCTACACTTTTTTACTAGAAATAAAATTGAGTCTTAAGCAATTTTACTTAAAAAATGTTCAAGCCTATGTTACATAATTTTATTGCTAAGTTATTTCTTTTTCTCTAAGAATACACATGTAGTAGTTGGTATATGGGCCTTCAGATGTTATTGCTAATTGTCTGCTCGGTCCGTGGTCAAGCAAAATTATTATTCTGAGTTTCCTACAGTAATTGAAGTTTTAAAGGGAAGATTTTCAACAGGTTTCTGAGAATATTGGATAGGTGTTTAAACAGCTGAAGTGATTTAAGATTTGGATTGTAATAGCATCTCTTAGTTTCTTCAGTGCATGAAAAAGTAAAGGCACAAATGAATTGTTGATTGCATGTTGGCTGTTGTACCAAATTGAGAAATGCATGAATGAATCCTTGGCTACAGAGGTAACAATAAAACCAACTATAAAGTCACTTTCAATATTGCCTTTGTATAATGGAAGTTCTAAGTTGTTTGTGGGTTAGAACATAAAAAACTTAAATGCTTTGGAGATAAACAGTTCAACAAACTTTACTGAAGTACTACTTAATGTTTTTTTTCTTGTTTAAAATGGAGAAACAAACAAACAAAAAACAAACCACCGGAATTTTTTTTTCTCATTCTGATGTAGCTAAGTACTGTACCTCAGAGGAGAGAGGTACAGGCCAGGATGCTGAACCAGATGACTACAATACTAAGCATATGTGTAAAAATGGAGACCATTGTTCTTGGCATCTGTGCAATGGGCAAAATCCAGAGAATCCTGAATTTAAGCAAGTTTCTAGAAAGTGAAACAACTGCTGCATTTATAGACAGTTTTTATTAATATTGCTAATACCTGGATTTTTCATTTTTTTATCGTTTCAAGGATGATTAATCTGAAGGAAACATACTGATAGGAAACATAAAGATATTCTAAAGTGAGATAATATCTTAATGATATTATGATGTGTAATACATAGTAACAATACATAATAATAAAATGAGTGCCCACACTTGAAGTCCATGATGGGACAAGTTATTACAACTGCTACCAGTACTAATTTTACCCCAATGTTTTCATTCAAATGAAGCCTGGTATTGGCTGCTGCAGTATTCTCCATCCCCTCCTGTCAACTCCTAAACACTTTTTTCTGCTCTTTTCCTTACCCTTCTGAACTTTTTTCAACCTGATCTTGGTAACTGTTACTTGAAAGACTCATTATTCTCCCACTGGTACCAGCAAAATCATTTCATTGAATTAAGAAATCTGTATATTGTAATCTAGAGCTTCATTTGTTGCACAGATATACTACAGAAGTCAGCATCCAGCATTTGAATGAAATTTTCAAAATTGCTCCTACTCCCATCTGGGTACCTAACCTTTTCACTTAGACTTTTACGTGACAATCACAGTCAAGTGATAGCTGCTGCACATCTTACATTTGTGAAAATTTTTTCCTTATTTTATTTTAAGATGGAGCAAAATAAGAAAAATGCTCACAATTCATGTCAGATTGGTATGATTTGGGCTATTTTAATCTTCTGAAATTCAAAAGCAAACCTGTAGTTCAGTTGTTGTGATTCTGTGTATGACAGTTTTTCTGCTCATCAGTTGCATGCTACACCTGAAAAAAGCAGTCAAATGTTGCTGTTATGATAGAACCAGTATAATCTGCCTCTGTGAATTCATTTTAATTTCCTTCTTTTATTTTTCTTTTTTTTTGTCTAAACAAATTCTCAGTTTTAATATCTGGTGTATCTGTATGGAAGCACAATAAGAGTCTTCCACCTGAAGGTAGTTGTGTGAATTCAGTACTAGTTAGGAAAAAAGTACAGTAAGATGAATTTATCATATTACTACTTGTGTACTGACTTGTATGCTTTCCACCAGAGGTGCCTAGTTTAGGGCAGATTAAAAAGAATTTACTGCAGAAATGAAGCCATGGGTTTGAGTAGTTCTTGGTTTGCTACTTTTTTTTTAACATTGTCAGGAACAAAATAATTCTGCAAGTCAAAAACATTTTTCCTTTTGTAAGGAAATTAAACTGTAGAGAGTCTATCTTATGAAAAATTATAAGCACTGTAGCAAATATACACACTCGCGAACATTATGAACTCTATCTCATGTGAATCACGTTATAGATAATAAAGTTTACATGAGCGCTTCTAAAGGAAGCCAGAAAGAAGTCATAATTTCCATAAGCCAGAAATCTTCAGTGGTTACAACACAGAATTCATTTTTAAAAGATGTTTGCAGTGAAGTATAGGAAGAGCCACAAGGATGTGCCAAAAGAAAGCGAATTTCTTTAAGTTCTGCATTTAATGCCAACATTTCAAACAACACAAATCTTGCTCTCAGGCCCATCGCTGCTGCATTGTTCATTTTAGTTATTTATGAGATAATTATATTCAGCTTTGAGTGTATAAAGCAACAAATTGCTCCCATGGCTCAAATAACGTTGTTTTGTTGCAGTTTAGCAGTCCAATGCATAGAGTGTTTGCTATCTAAGGTAGTATAGGGTTTTTTGTATCACATATTTTTGACAAGACTATAAAAAGTTTGTGCAATTATTCACAAATCCCTAGTTTATTTACTCAGTTTATAGTAGTTTATATCGTTTTGTCTGTGGCTGAATCACTGTGTTGTGTCTGAAATGGGAGCAGTGAAAAGAGAGTTAAACAGATTTACCCGGAGAGGTTGTGTATTCTCCATCTCTGGAGATACTGAAACCTGTCTAGACATAATGCTGGGCAGATGGGTCTAGGTGGCCCTGCCTGAGCTGAGAGGTTGGACCAGATGATTTCCAGAGGTATATTCCAGCCTCAACCATTCTGTGATTCAGTGAAAGAAAACTATCCCAAACAGACAGCTAAAGACTGGAAGTATAGGGTAGGGAAGAGATTTCTCAGAACTGATTTGTCCCCCTGAGTGCAAAATGGGGGCAAGGTAACACCAGTGCTGCAACTGTGCCTTGGCACTGGACAGGATCTGGAAGTGGGATGTACTGGGAGAAGGGCACAGGACTCTGCTGCAGACCCTCTCCTAGCTGATTGATGGGGTTAGGGAGAATGAGAGGGAGGTGGAGCTTGGGCCTTCAGTGCAGCACCAGCATCACTATCCTGAAGACTAATGCCACGCCTATGCACCGCCATACACTGTGCATAAGCATTTGGGGAGGAAGAAAGAATTATTGAGAGACATAGTTCTATAACTTCATGAGGAATATTCAGCACTAGACCATTGAATTGGGTCTAGGGTATTGACTCTGAGACACTTAATTGCTTTCATGTATTGAATCTAGAGTGAGAAGTCTAAACCAGGGTTCTTGGGGTTTTTTTTGATTGTTGTCATTATTTTTGAATGTGATTATGACAAACGGGAAAAATACCATAGGCATTGAGGCAGTAGAGAGGGTTAAAGGCACCTGAAAGATAGCTACTTTGATTCTTATGTACGTATGTCTGCCAAGAGACCTCCCTTTGACATGTACCTACTCTTCTGAAGAGTTCGATATCCCCCAAGACCCAGTTGTATGACCATCTTGGGAGAGAAAAGCATGCCACCAGATGATGAGTTCTGTAATGAATATCATGGTGATTTCTTGATAAATCAATCATTTTCATAATTTGAGAAATGTGATACAGGTTAATTAATAGTATGCAAAATAATGTGTCTACCATAATTATGAAACAGACTTCTCTTGTCTTAGTGAGTTTACTGAGAATTGTACTCTAGGTTCTTCCAGTAGAATCTGTTCTCAGATCTCATGAGAGGTCTATTAGGATTTGAAGTATAATTATAACTTTAAATACAATTAAGCGCTATGATTTTGCTAAGTACTCTCTAAAAAGTAGGTATCTATGTGCTTGCTGAAACCCCTGTTTTTTTCTAGCAAGAATCAATTGTTTAGTTTTAATTGGAGTGCACTAGTATTATATTTGCATGGGACTCTCAAAAAAAAATTAAATATTCACCAGAAAAAATTAAATATTTTGCATGGGGAATCTGTCCATAAGAGGGTGATAGGAACTTTAATACACTGAAGTAAGACTGATAAATAGAATTTGCAAAAAAAGTTTCTGTTTTCAGAAAATATTGATTGTGTGTTTTCACAAAACAGTCTTTGTGGTGGAAAAAATGTTGAGCTACAGTATTCATCTTTCTGTCAAAACAGTTTCAGTGATACCTTCTTGTCTCTTGGTACATCCATAATGTCAACAGTTGGTATGTAAAAGGAAGCCTTTAGATACCGTGGTGATGAGTGTAATACAAAATGATTGATAGGTGCTCTAAGGAAAGGGTTGTCTCGTGCATTGTTCTGAGCTAACAGAACCTCCAGAAGTACTTGTAAATGTAGCAGATTTATTTTTATTGAATGCCTAATGAAGGAAAAAAAATAATTTTCAAAGTAAAATTACTTGCTAATTAAAGAACAGTGAATAAATTTTTATGAGAAGAGCATGATGATAATGACAGATAATAAAAGAGGCTATGAAAAAGCAAAATCAGGGTAAGAGGTGAGGTTCTTGTTAAAAGTCCTTACTAAGGACTTATAACAGCAACTGAGACAGAACTGAAGTATATCGTTAAGAGTGCAGACAAAGTAGGAGCAAGCCTGTTCAGATGCAGATATTAACATGCTAAGTTTTTTAAAGTTACTTTAAGAAATGTGTAGGAGAATGTTCCTTGAATATTACTAAAGATGGATGTCTAACTTTTAATGGAGGGATTGCATTGTGTAAGAAAGTTCTGTGGTCTGAGGTAATTATGCTGAGATGGATACTACTTAGAAAAGTAGAATATGCTAAATTTTGTAAACTGGCGTGTGGAATGAGAGGCATGAAAATTAGGCATATCAGTACACTAAATGTACTCTTGATACACTTCAGACAAGTACAGGCTAAACGATGTGTAATGTGAATTAGAAGATATTTTTCTTCCACCTTGTTCTGTGCTTATATTTTACTGGGAAATGATACAGCCAAAAGGAAATTGTTTAGATGGAAAAATCATCCCATGTGTAGAGAAATTGAAACCATTGGAAATTGTTTTCAGTTTTCTATCCAAGAGATATATTCACCTGAGTATACTTTGAGTATAGATACCAAAGTGAACTGAAACAACTTGAGACATTCACTTATCCCTTTTACTTACCCTTAATTACAGTTTTAGGAAGTTATCTTCAATTGCCCCCTGTGTACTTCCCAGTCAACATGTGGCAGTTTGTTTCAATGATGCAGCCATCATGGGGAGCCAGATATTAGGTAATCCCCAGGATTTGATTAATTTCTTAGGTTTTTAACTTGATGCTATCTGATCAAGTACCTTAAATTAAATCATTCTTCAGGAAAGTTAACTGCAGAGGAAGTTTGCAGAATCTACTGATCCTTAGTACTGGTAGCAATGAATTGACTCTATCTAGCCTTGAAGAAAACAAGATTTAGTAGGAAGGGGAAGAGAATGCCATCATGTGCCTAGGTTTCACTGCAACTGGTGTTGCTCATAAACAAAATAAGAAAAAAAGTGAAAGGGATTTTCTACCTTTTCTTATTAGCGTGCACAACATGCAAATAATTTTGATTATTAAAAAAAAAAAACAACAACAAACATGTCTCAATCCTCTATGTTTTTTACTATTGAATTTTGAGAGTCAGAATAATTGATATATTCAGTTATGACCAGAATTCAGTGCAAGTTAAACTACTAAAGTAGCATAAGGGATTTGAAAAATCCAATATTTATGTTTATTTTTTTCTACCGCCCTTGTAGAAAGAGTGCAGTATGTGCATGTATGCATTCATTCTGTCTTTTGGTATGTACCTTTCTTCAGTGTAAAATTTAACTCTACAGCTTCAAAAAAAGTAATCTAATCATTAATGAGGAAATAATAGTAAGATCTGAGGTCCCTTCCAATCTCTAACGTTCTGTGATTCTGTGATCTTTGTATGCTATGAACTAAATAACCTAAGGATTCGTTTCAGAAAAATTGCGCCTACCATATACTATAGACAAACTTCTGGGCCTATTATCAGTATGATCAGTACTAGTAAATGTTAATGCCTGCATAGCCAATAACTCCTACTATTTTTGATACAAGCAGTCAATGTCTATTAGGAAGACTCAGGATGATTTTGGATGAATCAGGATGCTTATTTTTTTCTGCATTGATGTTAGAAACACTACACTTCTTTACAATTTTAGCATTAAATCATGGCTGGTTTATAGATTCAGATGAGTCACAAGTGGCAAGCTATTCAAAATGGTTTTGAAATATTATCTATTTTTAAGTTCAAGTTTAGAAAATGGACTCGTTATGCCCTCTGTTTTCTATGTGAAACATCTCAGGCTTACTGAAAATGGCAAATAATGGTCACAGAAAAAGATATTTGTAAAGCAAATTAATAAAGATGAACAACTTAACCTTTAAAGGGGGAGAAAATAAAGATGAATTAAACTAAATATATCTGTGAAGTGGAAAGTAAAAGAAAGGGGGGAGAAGCAGTAGCATATTAATCTGTTCTGATTGTTTAAATGACCAGATAAAACAACAGGGCTAACATTGGACTAAGACCTACCTTACTAATTTTCTATGTGATTTCTATACTCCAGCAATGATTGCTGCTTGTGGAAACATTTGTAGGCTGACTTCATCTTTCATTCGTTTAAGGACTAAACAGTATGGAATTTCCAAATTTCTTTGCAGATGCTTCACTGTGTTTCTTTGCACTGGAAGTTGCTATTTGAGCCAATGCAGTCACTGATGTGCTCCACAACCTTCTTAAACAAGAATGTAGCATATTCTGGAGCAAGAATAGACACAACAAACCAACATAAAGTCTAGTAGAAATTTTAGAGAGATGAAGAGTAGTACTAAAGGGTACCATAAGTGAGCAGAGTATGTATCACTGCGGTTCTGTGATAATCTGTTATTTCTTAGCAGTGATTGTGCTGCTGCTCTTGCTCCCCATCGCCTGGGAGTATGTTTAGCCAGGTCACCAGGGCAGAGGGTTAGACAAGGCTCCAAACCTTCCAGAATAGCAGCTACAGGGTGTGCTGGCTACACCACCTACCTGGCCCAGCAAAAGGAAGTAACTTGGTTTTTGGCAACTCAGTTCTTCCAGTCTGAGCACAAATAGGTCTGCAGTTACAGCTTGACAGTATGGAGCATAGACCCCATACTGTTACATATCAGGAGTTCTTATTAAATCTAAGACTAAAAATTTAGTCTGTCACAAATTCAGAAGGAAATATTTCTAGTTAATCTGTAGAATTGGACTCAGTACTCTGGCTGGATTAAGTATTTAACCTCTTGTAACCGCATTCAAGAACAGGGGAAGAGAATGAAGAGGTGATACGCCTCAATGCTGTGCAAAAAATAGAATGTGCTTTGAAGCAAAGAATCATTGCACACGTGGAAATGAACAGAAAGTGGGATTAAATTATAGACTGGTTTTATCAATAGGGAAATGGAGTTTGTCTTGGGTTTTTTTATAACTCCATTTTTAGAAACAAGAAATGCAGTGTTACACTTCAAGAAAAGTTGATGCCATTCCCTGTAGCAAATTATTGTTCAAAGTGGAGATAGAAGGGATTAATACCAAGAGAATAAAGATTCTGTTGGACAGGAAACTCTGTAACAGGTTACACTAAAACCTTGAGAGAAATCACCAGTGATATTTTTTGCTACTTAATGTTGGAAATGGGAATGTTCATTAGTGATCTGAGAGTAGGAGTCAGGTACGCACACATGAAATCTGTGGATGAAATGCATGGGGGGAATATTTATAGTGCTGAGGGGAAACTAATCATCTCACATTGTGTTACTTTGTCACCAGACTAATAGGAATTGGAATGAAGCTAACCAGAGGCTAACTTTCAGCTACTAATGTGATGGAGCTGTGGAAAACACTACTGTGATTTTAGAGGACATCAAGCAAGACACTTCTGTTGGGAAAAGGGAAGTGTTAATTTTGCTGTCTGAGGATATGCAGGATCTGATTTGAAATACAAGATGATTGTACACAAATTGAAACTACTGGTGTAAGAAAATGTAACAAATATAAAATCAAATGAGACGACTATTTCTTTTGGGTTAATAAAATGAAGATTGTTTTACAAGCTAGGTAAAAATGTGTATACTTCAAGCAATTCTTCTCTCTCCCTATGTTAAGGAAGACTAGTGCAGTAAGGGTAAATACTCTCAAGTTGTTCATCTTACCAGTTAGAAGTCTTCTAAATTTTCAAGCAGCTGCATAATATTTCAGGTGGGACTGGAGACAAAGTACAAGCTGTGAGTCTTAGAGAAGGAATTAGGTAACTGCAGGAGAAAAAAAAATGTAGAACAGGTGGACTTCTGAGAAAATGAAATTGGAATATGATTTCCTGATGGCTTCAAAAGGTTGTGAAAGGTTCAGGCTGTACTTGGTTGCACCACATAATGCTATGTTTATCTTTTGCCTTGTAGCAGTCAAGAAAGTCTTCTCCTTTCATATAGGATATAATATGTTTCCTCTATTATTATTGCACACTGTCTTTCTCTGAAAACTGGGAATTTAAAGTCTGACTATGACCACAAGGCTCTAGGCTTGATGACTTGGGTGGTTTGTAACATGATTGCTGACACTAACCTGTCAGACTCCACTTTCTGTTTCCTTGGCTGCAGAGCTAAAGATGTAGCTCTCTAACAGACTTTTCAACAGTAACAATGATCCCCTTGGGAGGCAACTTCGGTGCCTAAGTTTCAAAAACTGAAGCTTAAGTTCCTTAGGCATTGGCTAGGTTTTTGAAGTCTCTCTTTCAAGTCTCTGATTACCTTGGAGGCTGTTGTCACTGAATGGGGTTAGCTAGGTTAGCTAAGCATATATGAAATGCCTTGGGCAGTTTTCAATAAATATGACATGATTCATAGCAGTTAGGTTTGTTTTGATTCTTTTCTTCCCAAGCTATTCAGTGTTATGTTCCTGAAAGCTTTTCCTTTCTCATGCAAATGAATAAGTCTAACTTCAGGACATAATACCTTTTTTTCTTTATATCCTTCTCTTCTAGCTCTTTGTCATGAAGAATGTTCTGTTCCCTTCACTAACATTGTCAATGAGGGCTGACACTATTTGTAGGTATTTTTCTGCTTCCTGATGCACTTACCTTTTTTTTTTCTGGAGACTTGTATATAATTAAAATTTATCTTGTATCTTGTTTGCTTTATAAAGATCTCAGGTACACTGAACATTCTACATTGCTTGCATGCAAAGCATCTCTTTTCTTCTGTGATTAGATAACTTACCTCCCTTAGGAGACCAAAAGGCATTGTATGAAAGGGAGCAATCAAGATGGTGATTTCTTGGTAAGAGCACACCCTCAATTGTTGCTCCAATTTTCCTCTGTAATTCATTTATAATATCCCTTAAAATTCTGTTAAATGAGCGAGAATGGAGGAATCTGGCCTTATTTTTTTTCAGCATAGGATCTGTGCCTGTGGTCAAAGGGATGCTCATCAAAATTATAGGGGCTATGATGCAAGGGCAAAGTAAGGGGGTTTTGACGAGACTTTAAAATACCAGCGTATGGTATTAGGGTAGTGTTTTAAAAGTGTGTATTCAGTTTTTTAACTTCAAAAGAGTCTTACTGTTATTGTAATTCTTGAGGTTAGTATTTTTATTTTTTACCAAAAAAGGTGTGTGTTGGGAGGAGAGAAAAAAGATTATTAGAACAGGCAGTTGTTCTAAGGCACGTGCAGGTGATGCTCCCCAGCCTCTGTCTGTGCCCACTTTGTGGGGGAAAGTACCAGTGCTCATGGGAGGGGGCTGCAGGCAGGCAATACAGGTGGTTCGACAGGTCTGTAAGGGTCTCAAAACAACCAATTTTGAAAATAAATTTGCTATAAAAATGTCAACTGTAAGTTTTGGCTCAAGCACATTTGAAAAGTGGATCTTGACTTCAGGATTTATTTTATCAGTTATCTCAAACATGTTTAACTCAGGAACAACTCTGGTCCTACAAAGGCTTTTGAAAACAGAATTCCACAGAATATGAGAAAATAATGAAATTCTTGAGATACTCCCACCTATAGTTTTTCAAAGTTAGTTCAGTTATATCTAAACTTAACAGTTGTTATATCAAACTGTTTTGAAAAACTTTCAGTGATTTTCCATCTTAAGCAATCTGTTTATGTGCAACCGTTGCATGCACTACTCCGGTGCAACTGATTGCACAGGTTACCTTATTAGAAGTCTTTAAGAAAATTACAGCAATATTTAAATCTCAAAAAAGTTAATTCTGAATATTTAAGATCTTGAAACTATTAGAAGAGATTACCTTGACTTGTTTTCACCCCTGCTAGAACTGTCTAGACTTTAATTGACACCTCTGAAAGAAAAAATTACAGTGATCACGTACACCACAGAGGTGTTTTATTGGTCATGTGAGGGGAAAAAATTATGAATGTATGTACATACAGTAATATTTCTCAGGCCTAAACATATGACAATCGCCCATTGTGGTCAAGTTTGAAATTATAGAACTCTAGACAAAAAAATTGTTTCACATCGTTTTTTCTTGATATCAACCAGCTAACTGTGGAGATACGAAAGTAGGTGTTTGCCTTTTTTCTAGATAAAGCATGGTATGTTTAGTGGAGTTACTGAATAATACCACATTCAGTTAATTGACCGGTCATTCAGTCCTTTCTCTGAAGGAGAACCTCCTGTTGGGGAACTGTTGTAGCGTTTGTTTTGTATACTTTCATTTAAGGAAGAATATGAGCAAAAGAGGCAGCAAGGGTAATGAAGCATGAAAGAAAGGGACAAACAAGACGATTGCTGGCACTGTAATAGCTCTTTCAGTACAAGGGCTACAAAATACAACTAGTGTGGTATTGCTATTCCTACACCTTGGGACTTGTGAGAACAGCCCTGAAATACCAGGCCTGACTCTGACATTTACTTTTGGCTAACGCTAAGCACTCTGTAGAGGGGCAGCTATCACCAGTTATGTGAAGAGCTGAGCCACAAAACTGCATTCTTTCCC
>NW_010178715.1:11467-13142 GCF_000695765.1 Mesitornis unicolor
GTTGCCCAAAAGTATTCAGATGCATTTACTGCAGGCTTTACTGTTGCTAAGAGATAACATCACATGGAGTATGTTTTTATATATATGAAAAAAATTGTTTTATTTCAGGGTAAATTGCTCTGTGATCATTCTGCTTTCCTTTCTGTTTAGCAACAAGTATATCCTATCATGAAGCGAGTCAGACACCTAGTGTCTAGTTCAAATTAATTCTGAGTCTATAATTCATACACTAAACATGCTCATAGTTGTTGCTTGGCACTGAGGAAATGCTTTGCATCTAAAAGATTTTCATATGAATTTTTAAAGGATTAAAAGTGACTTCTAGGAATCTGCCAGTAAATATCATCTTACAAGGATATACTGATTTACGATAAAAGTTGGATGACTGTTAGTGTTTTAAGTAATATTTACTGTAATTGTAAGGAAGAATTACTCCATCATACAAAGTGTGATATCTTGTTTTACAGAAGAAACCAAAAATTGAAGGTTTGAGGATTTTGCTTAATTTCGTGTTGCTTAGGAAATACTTAATATGTTATACTTCTACATGTCAAATTCCTTAACAGGTCACCTTTCTAGAATTTTTTTAAATAAATCTAGGAGGCAGCTGTATATTTTGTCTCGCATAAATACAGCATCTTGCATACATAAAATAAGTTATAATGAGGAAGTATCTTTCTATAATAAATGAGATAATAGAAATAGTATTATTCTTGATGCTCTGCTTTGCTTTTAAGGAGGTCATTTGCTGAATTAAAATAAAAATTCTTGTGTGCAATCTCAAAAAAAACCTCAGGTGAAGCTGTTATGTGGTTGTATTACACTTCTTTTCATGAAAGAAAAAGGTTTCGGGTAAAAAATCACTTTATCCTGTTTAGTTGGAGCTTTATTATGCTAACCAAGCTTCTAGGTTTTTGAGATGTATGTATTGGTGTTGTAACAAAACATCTGCTGAGGACTGTTAAATTGTCAAACCAGTAGAATACTTGAAATCTGTGAAAATGCTATTGTTTATCCTTGGAGCATTTACCAGGTTTGTACATATGAGCAAATGTGAATCCAGATGATGGATTTGATCCCTTTATCTTGTAAACATCTATGAAATGCAAAGAAGCAGAACTTTTCCATATTAAATTAATCAGGTCTCAGTTTCATTGTCAATGTGATTTGAAATGCGACAGACTAGTCTGCTGAAAAAAACATTTCTGTCTGTAAATAACTGGATTGCTCTAGATTGATTAAATCACTAGAGAGGCTGGTTAGGATTATGTATGCATTAGTCTGACACAAGTGTTGGTGAGGTTTGAACTATCACAGAGGTATCTTCAAACTCCAAAGCATTTCATTGTAAATAAATATATTTAATCGTATTTACATTTCCAAATCTACATTTAAAACTTTTTAGCTGAATTTAATAATTATAATTATAATTATGTATTGAGTTTAAACTTGATTTTATTAGAATCTATGTTGAAGTAGCTCATTACTAGAAAGAAAACACACATCCCTAACTCTCTAAGGACACAGTCTGTCAAGTGTTGTAGAGAAAACTTGAGAGAAGGAATTGCCTTGTAACTAAGATACATTTTGGTTTTGAACTTTGCCCCTGGTTTCCTTGGGGTAAATCTATTTTTGTTTCACTAGACAGAATCACAGAAGATTAGGAGTTGGAAGG
>NW_010178716.1:0-12852 GCF_000695765.1 Mesitornis unicolor
CTCAGGAGCTCTTCGCCTCGGTAACATCTGTATAATTCTGCTGTGGACAAATTTGAACAGGAGAAGAATTCATCTGCCTGCTTGCTTTCTTTTGAGATGTAGTGGCACTGTAGGCTAGCTTTTAATATCTATTCCTACTCCATAATATCAGCAACAGTGGTGATTACTGTCCAGAAATAGCTGTTGTGTTTGAATTATTTAGTTAAGATCTGTACTATGGGAAAGCAGTAACATAGTATTGAAGTGTCTGTGGAATAATCTTGGCTAAAAATACCACCCAGGATTCTGTCAGCTGCTCTACCTTCTCATGATTTGGTTTGAATATTGATTTGATGTCTACAGAAATGATGGATTTCAGAAGTAGCCCTTGGTGATTAATTGTAATTTTATCAAAGTAGCGTGTTAGTGCCACTGTTTTTTCACTTTTGTTCTTTCTTAGTTTCATAGAAGATACAGACACTCTAGCAATACTGAGGACTACTAATTCTGCCATATACTAGAATTCCTCAGTGTAGCAATCACCCAAGAGTCCTTGTGTCATAATTCCTTATATGAAATATTATATGACCTAAAGCAAGCCTTGTCACTTCAGAGTTTGTTAATTTTCTCTTGGGAAATGGGAAATAATAAAGCTGTCAGAAGGCTTACTGGGATTCTCAGAGTACACTGAAGATGTAAACTACAGCTGCAGTCAGTGTGAAGCTTTGCTGTAACACAGATTTGTTGGAAGTGTATGTGTAATGGGGTAGAATTTCCCAGCGCTGTGCTTGCTTTGTGTTCAGAAGTTGATAAAAGTGGTTTTTTTAAGTTGCAGTATTTGTCTTCTAAATCCATTAATGAAAGTCAACAGAAAATTTGTCTTCCGTTTCTTAGCAAAAATGTTCAGACGTGTGCTCACTATTGTACAAGCTCATTGTAAACTGGGCCTGACTGCTACCCTGGTCAGAGAAGATGATAAAATTGTTGACCTGAACTTCCTGATTGGACCAAAGCTCTATGAAGCCAACTGGATGGAGCTGCAGAACAGTGGCTACATTGCTAAAGTCCAGTGTGCTGAGGTGATGCTCTGCTTTTTGGTTCTATTAGTGTATATTTATTATGCTTATGACATTTTTTTTTAAGGAAGGTGTACAAAATTGTCAATATCAAACTGGGGAAAAACAAGTATCCTTATGACTTAATTAACTTTGTAGCTTAGGCAAGGGTTTCACCAGTCAAAGTGAACATGTGGCAAATCCAGTAGCCAAGTGTTGTTCGGCCGTGTGTTCCTCAGAGTGACTGCGGCGCTCTCTCTGTGCGGGGGCTGTGGGACGTGATCGGCTGTCTCCAAATCAGCGTTTGGAAACACGAACGGTGCTTGCAGTGTTGTAGACCTGGTTTGATGCAGTTGACATCCGTGCTGCCTGGCTTTGTGTCTTAAGCTCAGTTCTGTGTGGTAGCAGGACACGGTGTTATGATGAGCAGAACATCAGGTGGTGTGCTGGAAGCTGCTCTTTAGAGATTTCAGTTGGTAGACAGACTTTAGTTGTTTGAGGAAAATTCTTGTAACTCTTAAAACCAACCAGAGTAGAAAGTTTAAAAGACATAAGAAAACACCTGCGTATTTTAAGCCTGAATGCATGAGTGTGGAAATTGAAAACAGGAGTGGATCTTGTTTCTTTCCAGTATGATGATGTGACCTCTGTTCTTTCCAGAGAAAAACCTAGTGTCAGAGCAGTGGAAACCTTTCACACAGGCACATTAGAACATTAAAGTAACCTTTCTGGGTCAGACTGAAGGTCTAACTTAATATATTGTCTCTGATAATTGTCAAGGAGGATACTTAGGGAAGAGTATAAAAACAGGGCACACATATCTGTCTGTGACTTCTCCTGATTCTTCTCCAAGCCCTCAGTCATTTACCAGCTCTCTGTTGTTTCTGTGTAACCATCAGTGGGTTTCTTTTGCATGAACTTGTCTGGACTCCCGTTGAATGGAAGTAAAGTATTAGCAGCTATGACGGGCTATGGTGGACTTTCAAAACTTAACTGTCTCTTTTCCTGTGCTTTTTTTGCTGCCTTTTTTTTCATTGTTTGTGGGGGTTTTATTGTGGGTTTTTTGGTTGTTGGGGTTTTTTTTTAAACCCATCTTGCTAGTTTCATGCACTTCGTCTTAGCTCTGATACTGGAGTTAAAGACCAGATGCAGGTCGGCTGTCCTCCTTTTGAACTTTGTCCAAACTGGAGGTTGTAGAAGGAGAAAAACCCACAGTTATTTTCAGTAACAGAATGCATGTGAAGAGCAGCTAGAAAATAACCAGACTGAAGGGAGAGCAGCCATCCTGCAAATTTCAATTTGTCTGTTTAGTCACTTTGGTTAATTTTGCATAGGGAGCATAATTCTTCCCAGACCCTGAACTGACCTTTAGGCATTGACAAGTGAAACGTGGGCTACCTTTGTTCTGAATGATGGAAGAATTCTGCAAGTTTTTATTGCAGGTTATATAAGAAAGTGTTTTGAAATTACATTTGATGGGACTCCCAAAAGCAAAGAACCAAAAAAAGCAGTGTTGACGGCTGATAAAGTCTGATAACGTGCACAACTGTATTGCACATGTGTCTGGGAAGTAGCATCTTTAATAAACTTGGTTTATTCCCTATAGCCAAGAAAGATGTCTGGTTTGCTGTTTCAGTGAGGCTCTCTCCAGGTGGCCAGAGAGGGTCGTGCTGCTGTCTTACTCTTCCACAAGCAGCACAGGTAAAAGTTTTAAACAAGAGAACAAGCCTGTTCTTTATATTTTCAGAGTTTTGTGATTTACAAATAATCCCTTTCCCAGCTGCCATACTAAGTTTTTGGCTTGGAAATGCATGTCTTGCAAGTGCAGCAGTGGAAAGATCATTGGGCTGAGTCGATCTTATCCTTTCAAATCCAGAAGAGCGTGCAAATGCAAATCAAAACATATTCAGTTTGCCCTCTAGTCATAACATTGTGCACTAGGTGAATTATTTTACTGCAGTCAGATGTTCAGTATTTATCTCGTTCTCACTTTGAAATATTCTCTTCTGATTTAAGAACTTTAAGTCTTTCATAGAGACAGCATAGAATTACAGCTGAGCTTATTCAGTACATAAACTTATGGTTAATGTAGTCAAGGGATGAAAAAAGCCTCATTGAGCATTTAACTCATTGGAAAGAAATATTTTGAAACAAGTAGTTTTTGCCAGTATAGAAAAATTCAGGTTGTTTAAGTAAACTCCTGTCAGTGCTCACATAACGTCCTGAACTGAACAGTGATTATAAAAGAGGCTTTTCTTACAGTATTCTGTTAATTTGTGCTCTGCAATGGATATAGGGGAATAACCCGTGCACGTTAGAATATCTTCTAGATCATATGCACTATAGTGTCATTGCATTGGCATAAACTTTTAAACTTCAGAATTTCTTCTGTTTTCATGCTACAGCAGAAAAAATATTTCAGTAAGATGAGACTTGTGCAGTACTGCATTGTGTATTTATGTGATAAAATACTTGCTTAGGGAAAACTGTTGAAAGCTTCTAATCAGTTGTGTTTTGAAAGTTGTAGACTCAATAGCTTTTAGAGTAAAGGTCACTCCTTTGTGGGTATATGAAAAAAATTGGTATATTTGCTCTGTAGTGGGGACTACATGTGTCTCTTAGCTTTCAGAATATGGAAGAAAAATAATGTTTAAGGAAAAAGCTTTGAGTGCTGTGACAGGGAGATTATAGAGACAGTTCATCCCCTTAATTACTGCTCTGTAAGAAGTAGTAGCATTCAGTAAAATTATTAACTATGAAACATAAAGTAAATATCTTCTGGTCTTGGTTTGATCCTACTGCCTATTTTTGTCATGAATCTCACTGCGCAAGCGAGAATATGGATGAGGTTAAACAGTCTGACAGTGCTGGAGGCTGCACCAACCAGCGGCTTTCATTTTGGTGCTGTATTAAAATCCGTGCCCTGCGCTATACAGAAAGTCAGAATGCATTATCATCCCCCAGGAGCTTTTCAACTCCCACTGGAATGAAAGAAATAAATAACGGAGGGTTACGTCATGTTTGTGCTGATGTTTTTCTAAATCTAGGTTTGGTGCCCAATGTCACCTGAATTTTATAGAGAATACGTAGCTATCAAGACAAAGAAACGGATACTGCTGTACACCATGAACCCGAATAAATTCAGAGCCTGCGAGTTCCTGATAAAGTTTCATGAGCGACGGAACGATAAAATCATCGTGTTTGCTGACAACGTGTTTGCTCTGAAGGAGTACGCCATCAGACTTGGGAAGTGAGTGTTCACAGCCAACGATGGCACCGTTGTTCTCCTCCTCTCTGGAAAATTGCCTTGTAGTCTCGCAGCTTTCAGTAGTGCTTAGATATTTCTTGTAATACTTTGATTTAACTCCAATCCTCCTGTATAAAAAGGAGCTTCTGAGGCTGTTTCTTTGGATGGATTTTGTTGGTACTGCCAACAGTATTTCGGTACAGAATTGTTTCAAAAGAATCTCTGTGTAGCACTTGCCTCAGGGGAGTTTTCACCCAGGATTTCTGTGAAAGACTGTATTTCTACGTCCATTTTATTATTATTAAAAGCCAGTGGGAAAATGAGGGACTTTAAAAAATACCACTAAAACTTATTTCTGTAATGAATGGTAGCTTCCCATATCTCTCTGAGACAGAGAGATTGGCTGTACCAGTGCACTGCCTAGAAATGACTGTTGTTGCTTAGTCAGTGAAAGGCTATAGCTCCCATGAGATCTTAGCAATGGCTCTAACGTGACTGCAGTTATGGGTGGTTGTACAAGTAGAGTTTAATGGGGGGCTTAGCATCAGTGTGTTTGCAAGGTTTGGGGAGGGATGATCGGGGAGAGTTTTTGCCAGCATCTGGCACAGAGTAATTATTGGGGAAAATACAAGGGAAAAAAAATTACAAAAGCAGGCTGTAAACTGGAAGAGGGTAGATTTAGACTAGATTTCTGTGAAGGTGGTGAGACACTGGCACAGGTTGCCCAGAGAAGTTGTGGATGCCCCCTCCCTGGAAGTGTTCAAGGCCAGGTTGGATGGGGCTTTGGGTAAGCTGGTCTGGTAGGAGGTGTCCCTGCCCATGGCAGGGGTTGGACTGGATGAGCTTTAAGGTCCCTTCCAACCCAAACCATGCTGTGATTCTATGAAAATAAGCGTAGAAGGTGGCCTCATCCTTTGTTTGACAAGAGTGAATAATGCCTTGCTTGGTAGAAGCTGTGGGGCATTTTGGCTGTGTATGATTTCATGTCTAGGAATTTCAGCAGTACTTCTTAGCAAAACCACAAACAAGCCTTACACTTTCCAAAATTCGTGATCAGTTTTGGCTGTAGTTTAACAGCCGCGTTGTGCTGGCTTGCTGTGACATCAAATAGTAAGCAGAGCTAATGGTGCTGGATGGATTCCAACACCCATGGTCTCTTTCATCATTTTTTTAATCTGTCTGGACAGAGATTAGCTCTAATGATGCCTCTGGAATGTCTCTAGCAGCGTTCAGCGCACCGCAGAAAAAGCCTTCAGCAAAGGCGATGCTGGGAGCAGGTGCTTGCTAAGTAGCACAGAGGTTGTTAAGTGGCACAGGTGCTGTAGAAGCAGGACAGAAATACCAGGTGCTTGCTTTTCATGTTCTTGAGAGAATTCTGTGTTTTTCACATCATGTACAGAGCTCCAGGTTACACGGCCGTCAGTGTTAGAAAGAAAGGAGGCTTGCAGTGCTGGATAAAGGTGAGGGAGTCTTTATTTTAAGCAGAGAATTTTCTGCTGTAGTTTGCTTTGAGCATGCTGACACAAAAGGAGCTGTTGGTTTTAGTGGGGCAGGAGTCTGTGTGAGCAGAGAGTGCAGCCCGGTGGGTATGGCAGTAGTGGCCGAGGCTGCCTGGCCAGTGCAGGCCCAGCGGAGCAGTTCCCACTCAGGACCTAATTCCCGCAGGTGGGGTGGGTGAGCTCCCGGGTGGAGGGAGAGATGGTCGTCCTCTGCCTGCCTCTGCCAGCTCCTGCCTTATCCCCATTTCCCTTGGTACTGGCAGGGAAAGACCATGCATACGACAGGAATTATTTTGGCTATAATTTTTGGGGCCACAGAATTCAGATGTGCTAAGCCAGCTTTTACTCTGTCGTGGGTCTGTCATCTAGTGTCATGGATAGCTCATGAGCTGACTGCTTTGTACTGGTGTTACGAATATGTTTCAGTCACTGTTTCTGAAGGACTGTGCCTCTGTGGTTTTGACAGTTACGTCAGTTAATGGGAGAGGGATCCATCTTTGCAAATCCCTCAAATACCTTTTTATAGTGAGGAAAAGGGAGCATTTCAGAGAAAAAGAGAAAATCGGTGTAGCATTGGGTGAAGTTTGTAGTAAAGAAAGCAAGGGGAGCCAACACACAGGAATTAGTTGATAAGAATAGAAAACCTTAATGCTGTGCACTGCATATTTATGTTCAACTACCACCCATGTATGTGCAATGTTAATAATTAAATGAAACATTTGAGGGAGGTTCCTTGTGTTAGAAATAACATATGGAAGTGTGAACAAAACAGACATTGTAGAATTTTGGAGATGGTTGTTAATGAACATTTGGAAAAGCAGTGCAAAAGATGAAGCTGTGGGCTCCTGCATGCCTCTCAGTTTTTATGTGGGCTTTGCCATTTCTAGATTAATTTTTTTTTAACTCTGCTTAGGCAGGAAGAAAACAGCCAGACTGTAGAGAGAATCTGGGAAAATTCAGAGTAGGCCAAGTTACTCACGAAGTCTGTGGGTGACAGTTTGTGTGAGCCTTCTGGGCTGATATTTGAAATGCTGCAGGTGATTCATCATCAGACGTTAGAAACCTTAGGTGAAATGCCACTGTGAGCTGCTCGTAGCCATGGAATGTTTGGGACCTTGTTCTCCTTTCAGTAGGCCCAGAAGGTATTAGGAGGGGCAAGAGGTTAGCTTCAAAAGCAGAAATAATTTTCCCAGAACAACATCCTGCAAGCAGCTTGTGACACATATCATTGATAGAGAAGCCTGGATTTTCAAGTGTTTAAATAGGAAGCAAAGGTTGCAGCTGTCAATGTGCTAACTCAGTAGATTTAAGGAAAAAAAAAATCTCTTATTTTAACAGCTGCCTTCAGTCTTTCGTGTAGGCTTAGCAAATGTATTCATTCTGTTGATCTACAGCTTCATTGGTGCACGTAATTGCAGAACATTTATAACTGTCAGAATTTGTTTCTGGCAGACCGGGTTGCTGCAGAAGGTTCCACAAACTGGGTGGCTGCCATGCAGAGCCAGACAAGCCAAACGTAAACTGCAGGCTGTACCAACGTCTGTTTTGTTTCTGTATCGATTCAGACGTGTACTGCGCTGCCTGCCGTGCTGTCCCTAGTACCTCCTAAGACACGACTGAGAAATCTTGAGTTAATTTAATTTGCATATGTTCTGTTCTTTTCAGACCCTATATATATGGTCCTACTACGCAAGGAGAAAGAATGCAAATTCTACAAAACTTCAAGCACAACCCAAAAATTAACACTATTTTCATCTCCAAGGTAAGTGAGGACATTCAGTGTGTCCTTGTACACATCTTTAGAGTGAACTTTAAGGGCGAGTTACACGTGGTTGTGTGTTTGGTATCTTTGTGTCACAGCTCACAAAGGTGTATTTTGCATTAAGTCTTTGTTTATGGTAAATGGAAATAAGATACTGCTCAAAGGCTGCTTCTCTGTTACAGGTAGGTGACACGTCCTTTGATTTGCCAGAAGCCAACGTTCTGATTCAGATTTCATCCCATGGTGGGTCTCGAAGACAGGAGGCTCAAAGACTGGGACGAGTGCTGAGAGCCAAAAAAGGTAAATGAGGGGATTGTTGGCCTCTGGGCTCTAATTGTAAAAGAAATGAACTGTACACAGCCTGGTATATCCTCGGCTTCAAGTAGCCCTATGAGTTCTTAGTGAAATATCTTTGTCTTGCCTTTTTTAATGCAAAAACACTGGTTTACACTGATAAAACTTTTCCTTTGTCTTTTTCTATTGAACTTTTTTGATGTGTGTTGCAATCGTGGCTCTTGACTTTTAACTTCTTCTTCACGTAATAGATTTAAATCTTTTACCTTGCCTAGCATAATAAAGCAGCAGGTTCTTCTCAGAGCACCAGTGTCGTTGTGTTAGTGTACATTTCCTTTTCCGTTTTTTGCCTTTTTGCCCATTCTCAAGTTAAGAACAAGAGAAGGAATTTCCACGCTGTGTACTGTGTCAATCAGTTCATGTAAGGTCTGGGTGCAGCTAAACTTCACACGTTGTTTTTGCGGAGAGGGCTTATTTAAACACCTGTTTTCACTCTTCAGTCCTTTTCTGTTCTTGGTTGCAGTGTTCCAAATGGAAATAATCACTCTGTGTCTCTGTCTCCTAGGCATGGTTGCAGAGGAATACAACGCCTTTTTTTATTCCCTCGTATCCCAAGACACTCAGGAGATGGCATACTCAACCAAGCGACAACGGTTTCTTGTAAATCAAGGTTATAGCTTCAAGGTAACTTGTCCCTTCTGTTTATTGTACTTGTGGCCTAAGAATACAACTTTTTTATTCTTCCATGTTAGTATTCAGTCGAATAGTTAAGAATTCTGATTGTGGGATGTATTATTCAGGTTTTGCTAGCAAGCAGGAACTGGCCGGGAGGCAGACATGTTGATAGGGTGACGCTGTAATAGCAGAAACTGTTCTGGCTAATGGAGGTCTTCAGACTGTGCTTGGCTTCCACCAACAGTTTGAAATTCCTCGGGTAGTTTTTTTCTGCATGGAGTGAAGTATATCACCAGAATCACTGGGTCGAATGTTAATTGATTAGTACATGAATCCTGCAGAATTTACTGCCAGAAAGGACAGTTATTGCAGAGTAGAAATTTTCCTACCTACAGCTAAAGCATAGAGAACCTCCTCAAAATAGAGAGCATTTTCAGTGTTGACAATGTTAACAGAGCCATGACTTGAAAATCTGCAGTTTCCCCTGAAGTCCCTTTTGTAAAGGACTGAATGGTGTCTCTTGTCTCCAGACATACTTGCAAATTGATCACCCCTGGTACTTCAGTTTATTATGCATCTCTGTATGTTGTTATCTTCAAAACGTAAAGTCTCGTTCCCCCAAAGCTCCTCTGGTTTGTAGATTTCACAGTGTATCTCATGTATTTTTCTCTATTCCATGGGCTGCCCCGTATACTTACCTGTTGGGCTGTTAAAGAGTGTCGTGATAGCTCTTGCTTTCAGGTAAATTATTCCTTTACAAAGCTGGAGTTTACTGCTCTAATTAGAAGCCTTCCCAATAAGAACCATTGCTGAGTAAAGGATAAGGCTCCCATACCTGCGTTTCGGGAACAAGCTCCAGCTTACGGCACTGACAGAATCGTGTGAGGATTGCAGGAGCTGCAGGGGCGAGCAGCCTCTGCTGGATTGCACCTAAGCCTGGCTATTTAAGAGCTTTTCCTCATGAGGCATACGTGCAGTACAGGACATCCCTGTGGCTAAAACCTCTGTGAACTGCAGCTGTGCTGAAGTAAATAATTGCTCTGTAATCAGTGGCCCATTAAAGAGAGCTTTAAGGGGGTCCTTACACCAAACCAGACGTGTCACAGAGTTTATAGGTAAAAAACCTTGTTTTGTTCACTAGTGTATGTATTTTGGCAAAATTGCAGATCAGTACTAAGTTGCAAGTAATTACAGCAAAGGCATCTATGTAGCTATAGCCAAGAAGATGAGAGAAATCACTTTATTATCTTTGAATGCTGTGGATTTTAGAACTAAGAAAGAGGTTAAAATAGAGGAATTTTATTTTGCAAGGAAGACCTGGTCCTAGGAACTTTGGTGTAATTTGGGGAAAAAAGCAGTGCAAGTGGCAGCTGAGTATCTGGAGCAACATTTTAGCTGCCCAGTACTGGAATGACCTTTATTTGCAGTTTAGGAACAAAATGTTAGAATATCTGTTTTCTTCTGTTTGCCAGTTTTTAATCCTTCGTCATAGCTGGCATCAAAGAATAGTGGGGCTGGAAGGAACGTCTAAGAAACCACCTATTGTGTTTCTTCATTCCAAACAAGGATCAACTATGTGTGTGTCACTCCCAGCAGATGTTTGCCTTCTTATTCTTCCAAATACGGAGACTCTACCTCATCTTTAGATAATTATTTCAGTGCTGATACCCTCTCCTTCAGTGTGTTTGTTCCTAAATTCTAAAAATTCATTACTCCTTTAAAAGGGTAACAGTTTTCACTTTTCTTCTTGCTATCTCTCAATAGCTTCATTCTTTGCTTTTCATCAAAAAAGAGAACTGGAATAATATTTTTTTGCTAAATCACGTATTTTGTCTGCTTCTTAAGTAGGAGCATTGTCATCACATGCTTGCAGTTTACTGCTGGCAGGGGTTTTTGTTGGTTAACTCTAGTTTGTTTATTTACTGCATTGGGTTTTTATTTAGAGGCTCAATGTAGGATGTATTGAATTTTAACACAATAGCAGAAGAACTCACTGTATCAGAGAATTGGGGATAATGTTAAACGTGGCATCTGTTAAACAGCTTAAAAATACAATGATGCAGTGGGAATTCTTTCCATTCTATGAATCACGTTAACACTGTTTTGCAACCACAACTGGAAACAGGCTGATGCAGTTTAAAATTGCTTTTTGTGACTCCTTTTTCTTTATTTTTGAGATTATCATAGCACATGCCTTTCTAAATAAGCAAGAAAGGGGAACCAGAGTGTTCCTCTAGCCTTACAGTAGGACAGGTTGCTTCCCTGAATGGATTCTTGAAGGTAGGACATTTCTCAGAAAGACATCCCTTTCCGAATTAGAAGTTGCCCTTGACAAGAGCTCACAGCACTGATTAGTCATTCTAGTGTTTCACTGCCCTGTTTTCCAGAAGCAGTATCTTGTGTCTAACATGGGTTTGTTTTGCCTTAAGCTGTATTTTTCACTTTGTTATTGGTCTTTGTGATTAGATCCATCCCGGATTACTCAGGTAATTAGTTTCTAATTGTATTGACTCAACAGATAAGCTGAAAAAGGAAGATAGGAAGGGAAACACTACATAATCAAGGGAAATGGCTAAATAAAAATGTCTTTGTCAGAACTTCAAGTTGGAAACATAGTGGGGAAACTGCAATTGTCATGTATAAAAATATGTTTACCAGAATGCATTTAACTACATGAAAAATTATTGCAGAATTTTCAAGATACCGTTATTTAAGAAAGCAAACTGCCTGTTGTGAAGCTTGAGAGCGTTGCAGTTCTTCAGAAGAGGTTTTTCAACTGACAGAGTATATGGCTCTGTATTGCCAGTAGATGGCAGGGGCCCTGCATCCATGGCTATCAAATGGGTCACTGAGAATTTCAAAGAGAGCAAACTTAACAGCTAAGTTACCTTGTCCCTAAGTCCACAGATGTTGAGAGAGTCCTTTTGCTCTGCTGCTGGTGCTTTGTTGCTGTGCTGTCTTTCAACAACTGATCATACTTCTCAATTTGATAGCCTTTTTCTTCCCATATTCCTAAATGTTTATTGCTAAAATTCTCAGTGTCTGGAAAGCTAGTGGATTATTTTTGTTAAATATAAGGTACTAGCTCTTAAACTAGACAATCTAGAGCCCACGGCATGAAGCAAATCTTGCAGTAAGTTGAATATTCATCTGAGCTGTCTGTGCTTTGGTCAGGTTCTTGATCAAGCTGGTGTGGACAGTGTTTGGCTGACATATTCTGTCCAGAGCTTTGCCCCCCCCAAGTTTGTATTCTGCATTTCCAGATAGAATATAACAAGGGCTGCATGTGTGTATATGTACACCACTTAGCTAGGTTTTATGTGTATCTGTGCTATCCATCGTGTTAAGCGTTCAGATCATTAATGGAAGTTGAAGGCAGTTCCAACAGGATATGGAATCAGAAATCCTTGTCTTGGTTTGGAACACCTAACGCTGAGGAGGAAGAGCTCTCACCTTGTGCCGTGCTCTGTTTCTTAGGTAATAACAAAGCTTGCAGGTATGGATGAAGAACAGCTTTCATTTTCAACCAGAGAAGAACAGCAGCTGCTTCTCAATAAAGTCCTGCAAGCATCTGACCTGGATGCTGAGGAGGAAGTAGTCGCTGGAGAATATGGTTCAAAGTCGGTTCAGGTGAGGATTGCTTTGAAAAGAATGACCACAAATGCAACAGAATTCGACCATTCCATTTGAATTCTAAGAGTGATGCCATCATCAGTGCCCTGGTATCTTTGTGAAACATTGGAAAACAGCTTTAGCACTTTCCTATTTGAGTAATTCAGCTGTCGGGCACTAGAAAGAATTTAGACATGGAGTTCATGTACTTCTCCATCCTATTTGAAGGAGAAGATGACAGATCTATTGTTACAGATTTTGAAGTAGATCTTCTAAGTCACAAGCAATAAAAATATATTAAAACAATAATACACACATACACTATTTTGTGGTGACACTGTGCTCCTTGAATCATGCCCTGAGTTTCTCATGCCCAGAAGGCAGAAGCATCAGGGCCACTTTTGTTCATTTTCAAGACAAGTACTATTATTGTAGGTAGCAATTTGACATTTTCAGCAACAGATAAAGAATGATAAATAGCCTGAAACATTTATTGATAAATAACTTAAAATCAAGCTACAATGTAGCAATTAAGTTTTAGGCTTAATTTTTACTCAAATGGCATTGTGCCTAAATGCATTAGGAATTCCCACTCTAAGGTATCTTTCCGTATTAAACTTTACATGGGTTTGTATACTTATGGTGAGTGGCAGGCAGTGACTTCCTTTGTAGAAATTCATCTGAAGAGGAAAAACCTTGGAAGGCTTTTTGGCCTTAAAATCCCTACAC
>NW_010178716.1:12883-23856 GCF_000695765.1 Mesitornis unicolor
GTAGCCAGCGGGCATCAGTGGGTTAGGGCTGGTCTGTGTAGTCACACACCAAGCATGTGTGTTTCCTCCTTCTGCTTGCAGGTGTCGCGGCGTACGGGCACAATGAGCTCCCTGTCAGGAGCAGATGACACGGTTTACATGGAATACCACTCTTCCCGGAGCAAGGCGTCTTCAAACAAGCACATCCATCCGCTCTTCAAACGCTTCCGGAAATGACGTCCTTCGTGTTCGCGTGTTGTGAAGACTGCGGATCCGTGCATCTGTTTCCATAACGAAGAACATGGAGTTGAAATGCTGACAAGTGTTCGAAAAGACTTTTTTCATATGGATCTACATAGCCACATGTTTACGTAGCAACATACGTGCTGTCATCGATGAATGTGAAAGGCAAACAGGAACTAAATCTTGCCACAGAAAAGTTGTTATCCAGTGACTGGATCCTGGTTACACCTGTCTGGTTTTCAGGGTAATGAATAGAATTTATTTTTATCAGCTCAAAACCCCTTTTCAGAAGAATTCTGGAAAGATGTTGTAAGAGAAGTTTGTTTGTACTGATGTTTCAGGTATTATTTATCTGTGATACCGTGTCTGCTCAACGAAATACTGGTTTTCAAGATGCTTAAATAAAAGTCATTCCTTGAGCTGAACAAATCCTGGTTGAAGCACTTTATAGAATATTTTTTAAACTTGGGAGCTAATTTATACTTATGATAGAACCTGTCTTGAAGTTCTAACAGATTGTTCGGAAGTATTTTGAAGTTCAAAGACAAGGAGAAAGAGGAACTCTGTCTCTAAAGTAGACTCAAGGAAAGCATTAGTAAATTCTGTGCTCCATTTCCTCACTTTTCTTGCTGCTGTTGAGAAGTTGCTGAAATAAAAGCAGTTTCCCTTGTCATTTATGTTCTACTTATTAACCATGCAATAAACGCATCGTAACTGCTAAACAGTGCAGTGTCACTGAGGGAGTTACTGTTAAATCAAAGTGTTTTGACTTGTCATAAGGTGAATTGGAACCAGAGGTGTGAAGAAAAACGTAGCCAGAAAAGCCAATGGCATCCTGGCCTGTGTTAAAAACAGTGTGACCAGCAGGTCCAGGGAGGTGATCATCCCCCTGTACTTGGCACTGGTGAGGCCACGCCTCAAGTCCTGTGTTCAGTTCTGGGCCCCTCACTATAAGAAGGATGTTGAGATTCTGGAGCGTGTTCAGAGAAGAGCCACAAGGATGGTGAGGGCTCTGGAGAACAAGCCTTATGAGGAGCGGCTGAGGGAACTGGGCTTGTTTAGCCTGGAGAAGAGAAGGCTGAGGGGAGACCTCATCACCACCTACAACTGCCTCAAGGGAGGTTGTAGAGAGGTGGGTGCTGGTCTCTTCTCCCAGGTGATGGAGGATAGAACAAGGGGAAACGGCACCAAGCTGTGCCAAGGGAGGTTCAGGTTAGAGATAAGGAGGAAGTTCTTTACTGAGAGGGTCGTCAGAAGCTGGAACAGGCTGCGCAGGGAGGTGGTGGAGTCACCATCCCTGGATGTATTTAAAGAGCGAGTAGATGAGGTACTTAGGGATATGGTTTAGGGGGTAGACAGGAACGGTTGGACATGATGATCTCAGAGGTCTTTTCCAACCGAGCGATTCTGTGATTCTGTGTGATTCTGTGAAAAGATTCCTGAAATTGAGTTTTTTTGTTAGTGAAGACTGCAGTTTATTTCTGTGGAGGAGAGGTGGAACAACCTGTGAAATAACGTTGATCTGTTGGTCCAAAATAGGTTAGTATAAATCTTTACTATACTGGAAGGAGTATGTATGGTACAGCTACACTGGTTATATGACAAATGTGTTTTAGAGAAAATACTGATTCTGTTTCTTAATAACATAAATGCACACATTGAGAATATAGAAATATTGGAAGCATGACTCTGAACACATGGTACTTGTTCTTGGTCTGTCAGTCAGGCAGTTCTGAAGAGGGTACTGATCTGGTTCAGCTTAAACTTTGTTCAGTCTCTGAGCCCTAACCTGTGATGCGTGGTTCTTGTTCAGTCTTCTGCCTCACAGCTGGACCAGCCATGGCTGTGCTGGAGTGCTTCTTGGAGGAGACTAAGGTGCAGTATGCTGGTGCTGATTTCCTCTGCCCAGTTTTAAAGCATTATTTACTTCCCATAGTAGTTTGGGCTAGCTCCGGTGGCAACAGTTAGTGGAAAAATGATAATTTAGTGTAACGGGAGGGATCTATGACAGTGGGATAGCTGAGCAAGTCAGCTGGCGTTCCTCTGCGTAATTCTCCATAATGTGTTTTATGAATTGCTTTGGAACTGTTCTCCACTCTTCATAAATTTGAAAAAACCTCACACCACAGAGTGAGAATGCCCTAATAGTAATACTATTATTTGTAACTGTGGCACTAGTAGTAGTTTACGCCGTAGTTCTCATGCAGTAAATCTTGACTATAGTGACTCATGATCCTAACTCTTGTAAGTAATGGGTCTGTGTGGGATGCAGTACTTTCAGCATCACGTAAAGTAGAATAGTTTTACGAGGCAAGAATGACTCCATGCTTCATTAATAGTCTGTTGGTATTTAAACATTAGATTTAATTACTTTGGTATGATTACTGCAGTAATTGCTGCCTGCTGTTACTCCAGACTGTAGCTGTGACTGGTATGCAGACTGCTGTGCGTTTACTCACTACAAAACAGTTGCTGATGCGCACGGTAGCATCGGTACTGGGTTATGGTCGGTCAGTCCTGCTTTCCAGTCGCCAAGAAACACTGCTGGTTCCTGCGGCTTTTGTTGTACTTGCCTCTCACTACTCCAGACTACTGCAGTCCAGCTCAAATGTACGACTTCTCATCCCACAGTCATGATGGGCTGATCCAGAATTAGTCTGTAGGAAACAAAATTGTCTGGTTCAGCCACAAAGCTCAGCAGTGTTTTGTCAGGCAGGTGTTTTTGAAGCAGTGCTGTGGACTGCAGTTGCAGTCAGATCCTCACGTGCTTTATCAGACGCTCTTGTTGGCCAGTCCTTCACTTGCACAAGTGGCTAGTGAGCAGACACTTGCTAAGCAGACTGTGGAAACAACGTGGCTGAGAGCTGTATCTCTGCCTTGAAAATGGTGTGCATGAAGAAAACCTTGGCTTCTGCCGTTCCACTGCTGTATGTGTACACTTCTGAGACACTGCCTTTATCCCTGCAGGAGCGCACTGACACAACGCTGCATGTTCCCCAGCAGCAGCACGTTGTGATACAGCTCCTGGGTCCAGGTGGCTTGCCGATGAACAGTGGTCGCTGGATGATTACCCAGAAAGGATCTGTTTGCTGTAGGGTTCTCACTGAACTGGGGGCAAAGTAAGAGTGGTGTGGCAGAGCTGTGTTTCAGACCATGAGCGATGACAGAGGCAGGTGAACTTAGGGGTAAGTTCACATTATTTCTTGGAAGTCTGTGGACAAAGGAGGGGTGATTTTCTTGGATGCAGTTCAGGTTTCCGTGCTGAAGTAAAAGCTGCTGCTCTGCTCCCTGGCCACCACCTTAGTTAGGCTGAGTTCCAGACTGAGGAAACTTCATCTTCCTGAGGCACTGTCAGTTTTTAATAGTTCTTTTCTTTGTTTATGTTTCTGATACTGAAACTTGGGTTTCTGTGCTCTTCATCCTCACAGCAAACCAGCAAGTGTCTATATGTGAAGGGATTAATGCTTGAAGGATATTGCTGTTATTCTTTAAGATGGCTTTCTAGACTGAAAGGGCACAGTGACATTGGGGTGGCAATTTCAGCAGCATTGCAGCTCAGCAAAGCACTGAACTACACCAGATTTCTATTTCTCTGGTGCCTTATGCCCTCCTGATGCTCATAGTTTTTAGTAGTGCCTTACTTTTTTCTAGCTTGTTGAAAAACTTGGGCCCTCGAGGCAGGCAGTTCTCAGGGTAACTTCGTGTGGTACACAAGAAGAAACACAGGATAAGGATCTAAACCAGCTACAAAAGGTCTCCACGCAGAGCCGAATTTTGTATTTGTTGCAGTCGATTCATGGGGTTTTTGGTAAGCACTGAACAGTAACTCATGCACAGTGCTCTGAGCGCCTGGGACTGGCTCGCTTCCTCCGGTTTAATGCCTTCTTTTTGTGCAATACTCGATTAAGATTTTGTTTGTTGTTATATGGTAGGTGAAGCTGAAGACTGAGAGAAGTTTTCATTTTGGTTTTAACCTAAAGCCGTGCTGATAGTAAATTATCCATAAGCTCTCTTCTCACCTCATAGGCTGTTAAGTTCAAGTCTGTTCCCTTTTCAGGAAAAACCATGGGCATTTAGATAGCGTTTAAAATTCCAAAGAAGTAACTTCAAACTTGGAGAGGTCCTTCAAAGATGGATTTGAGAACAGTCAGAAAAGGCAAAAATCCTGACTACTGTGTTTTTTCAGTGAAGAGATGTTTCAAACTACACTGAAAATTTTTGCTTACCTTCCTGACTGTTTTTCAAGTGTTTGTCAGCTCTGAAGGTGTTAACTGGGCCAAGTTAAATGCCTCGGATGAAGTATCTTTTACTTCCATAAACTGTACTTGTAGATGCATTAGCTATTTAAACCATACAGTACAATATTTATTATACTGTTTATCATAAAGGAATGTTCAAATAATTACAAGCCAGATATAGGCAAGGCTGTTAAAAAGTGAGAATAGCTCTGAGAAAACAGAATTCCTGGTAAGATGAAAATGTAACCATTGACTCCGAATACCAATGTTATTGGGACACAAAGAAAGCTTCAACTGAACTTTGTCAGAGTTCATGCAAAGAAGAGGGCAAGTTTAAATTGGATTTAGAAATAACTAAGTGAAGGTAACAAAGTACCATTAATATGACCCCACTGGGGGGGTCTGGACTGAGAGAACAGTGCGACTGTGGATCTGGAGACACATTTATCATCCAAAAATAATACCAAATTATCGATAGTCAAGTTTAGTTTATAGCGTGATCCCGTTACACAGCAAAAGTTAACTAAAACTGAAGCACTTCTGTGAAGAGGTATGTGCTCCAGCTTGTTTGAAATAACAAAGTCCACACTGACTGGTTACGTGAAGCCATTTTTCACACCCCGCAGGCCGCCAGGCCGGGACAGACGTCCCTGTTCAAATGTAAAGAACTGTGAGTGTGTTTTCGAGTCGGTGTTAAAACGTCTGATAAACACACACGCTGGAAGATTGGAGAAGCAGGGGAAAACACCTATCTTCCACGTCAGGTAATTGTGGTTTGGTGGGGTGGTGCTGGTGGCGTAACTGCTCCCTTCTGTACAGTTTGGTGGGTTTGTGTGGCTTGGAGGGAGGTTTTGTATCACGGCCGCTACAGTCACCGTTATTCCTGGGAACGCTGTGGCAGTGCTACTGGAGCTCGATGGCCTGAAGCAAGTCTGTGATTGTATCTGGGAGGAACATGGGGTCAGGTGGTGCCAGTCCCTCCCCCACTTGAGGTTGCACCCTAAACCTTTCACTATGCAAAATCCTCTGATGCTCTTTCAAATGTTTGTTGGTTTCTTTCCTTTACTCTGCCCTTCTTTTTTTTTTTCCCCCAAGTCTACTCTAGGAAATTGTTATTTCAGCTTCATCTCTCTCTTGTAGCATAAATTTGGGTGTTTAATCATAATGTTGGCTATTTAATGTGCTGCAGTTTGCATATTTGACCTCCAACTCAGATTCTGCAGTAGCGATGCTGTGTGTGTCAGCAAACCAGCAACCTCAGTGGCACACTCATACGTTAACTCCTCTAATTTTACAGTCAAACAGAACCACACAATTATGATCTGGCACAACAAGGAGAACCAAACAGTTTCATTCCATGTTGTGGTCGCCCACATGTGTTCATTCGGATTAATAAATATTCCCTCCCTGTGTCTGGCTCTTTAACCACCATACAGTTTGGATATTGTTGTCTGGATTATTCTTTTTCCGTAGTTTACCTAGAAAAACCAACTTGTATCTGCACTGATGGGTTATAGTGTTACTTTACTACAGCTGTTGTGTGGCAGTGCTGTAATAGCGTACCGGAGCCTGCATCTGTTAGTGGTTCTGCATTTCTACTCTAACAAATCTCCTAGAAATAGTTATTCTTTATAATTTTTTTTTTCATTAAAACAGGGTTATTTGACAACCTATTTTGTGACTTTCCTGTAATCTGTTACTCACTTATGACAAACTACTACAGAATGTTGGCCTTTCAGGCCCACTGGTCCTCAGACCTTCTACTGGTCCACCGCCTGCACTACCTAAAAATTACAGTCCTGTGGATGTCAACTCACTCATATCTGCTGTTGTACAAGCAAGGTGCTCTTTGTACAGGTTTGCAGAACATCCTAATTCCCCTTTAAGTCCTTCTGTTATATCCAAGGAATCTGGCAATTTTCATTGTTTAATGCATTGCTACTTTGTGCTTTATTCATTTATTTCTTTCTCTTATACTCCGCTGGTGCCTCTGACCGACTCTGGAAATTCTTCAGGATGGGGTGGTTTTGGTTTTGTTTGTAAAACCATGATGGCACTTTCCAGTAGAGATAAATAGTAGTAGTAATGGAGGTGTCTGCTAGGTGCTCCCTGGTTAGGATCTCAAACGGCACATACATCCCACCTTTTCTTTAAAAGCAGACAGCCAGTAAGTATAGAATTTAATTTAAAGTTAATTCTGTGCTTTGAGGTTTTGCTGCAATGTTTGTTTTTTTCTTTTTTTACATTAATAAATTTTTGCATGTGAATAATGGAATAAACTGTCTTAGACTTCCCATTGTTGGGTGCTATCTTGAAAAGCAACAAAGTCTATCCAGACAGCATGGAATTCCTCAGGAGACTTAGCACAAGGGATTGCTAGATCTTTTTTCCTGAAATTTGCTTTACTGTGGTTGTAAAAGCTGCACGTATAAACTTGATAGCCGGTAATCACAGATTGTTTAACTAAAGGTTCGCCGAGGATTGCCAAAAATGAGGTCTGAAGATCTGCAGCCGTTTTACCTGTCGCATCAGGTGAGCTAGTAAATAGAGAATATAAATAAATGTATATGGGTACCCATTAGGTTGGAGCATCTATTAGTGAGCAAGGTAACTATTTAAGAACCGCTTGATAAGGTGGAAGTGATGCAATGAATAATCCTCCAGAGACACCACAGATGTGAAGGAACAGCGCAGCCTTGGCTGCATTTAAAGACAGCTCTACTTTACAGTATTAAACTCGTAACCAGTTCTGTGGTTCAGTGTCTCCTGAAGTGAATGGTGTAGGGACGATTACTGCTGCCTTCAGCCCCCAGTTTCACTGAGCATGCATGTCCTCTGGGTATTTACCTGTTTACTTTCTGTGTTTCAGACCATTTTAATGTAAACAAACAAGCATGAATCTAACATAAGTAAACTGCCTCAAAGACTGAGTGCAAGTGGGGTTATACAACACGGTTCCCGTGCTGGGACTGCTGCCACCTCCAGGAACTCCTCGGAGATAAAACAGGTACCGTTTCGGTGAAGTGCTCATGAGACAAAACCTCCGAAACTCTTTCACAGGAAGCTCCTCTAGAAACACTCTCTCCCACAATGATTTTTGTGGAAAAGAAGTAACGGTGGGAAAAGAGTGAAAGTCTAATTATGGAATTAACTTATGGAATTAACTGCAACAATGTACAGCTACTGCCAGTTGCAAAACTGCAACCTTTACAGTTACATTATGCAACACTGTGCTAAGGTGTATTGCTCAACAGCACAATGTATCTGAGTGTATCTCATTAGCATGTTAATAGAAGCAGATGTTTTACACTGTCTTAATGGTGCATGTCTTCAAAATAATAAAAGAAATACCTACCATTCTGATAGCTGCGAGCAGTTTTTTAGGAAGGGTGCATGTATTTCCTCCATCAATCCAGAAATAATAATATGAACATCATTTTAAAAGCTGGAGAACTACTGCGTAAATTTGAAAGAAAAGTATTAGTACTGAGGTTAAGACTTGTTTTTTAAATTCTGATACAACCTTTAATATGTACAGTTAAGGGATTCTTTTGGTGCTCATTACAAAGTTCTGTTCTTCCGATTCCATTTGTTGAATTTCAATCTAGGGCCATCTGTTGGTTCAACACCTTTAAACTTTTGTGATTATTGGTCACAGAATATGGCAAATGTATTTTCAACAGTGCAGATAATTTAGATAGTTTGAATTATACTTTCCCTGTTCTAGGACCTGTGTCCATCTTTCCTGTCAAATAAATATTCTGTTGTTAAGTCATTGTTGACATCTCAAAGTGCATTTATCTACTTGCTCCGGAAGATCTTCCTTGTTGTTCTTGTCTTCCACTAACCTTAAGGGAGATGTGGAATTAGCCTTTCCTTTCCTTATGATGATCAACTCGTTCTGAATTTCATGCTCACCAGATGATTTTGATATTTTTCCCCATAAGTATTTCTTTTCTGAGTAATTGTGTCTCTCAAAGCATCTTTAGATAAAAAAAAAATGTAGCTACACCATGTAGGACTGTAGGAGGAAAACGGAAACTCCAGAGGTAACCTAGACCACGCTATAGCCAGATGTGCCTGACAGATGTTTCTCAAGCCTTCTTACAAAGTTCAGTGATAGCAATTACATCATCTCCTGAGATACCTTGGCTATCTGACATATCTGAGAGGTATCCCAAAAATATCTGAGGTAGCGAGGCTACCTGGAAATCTAACCAAGAAATTGGTAGCTGCAAACGGAGCCCATCACCTTCTGTCTTCTCTCCCTGACACGCATATTTTTTTAGCAGAAGATGTGCACATCTGTTGGCTGTTGTCATGCTCCTGGTAGTCATCTTTCCCAGATGAAATAATTCTCTCAACCTCCTCCTTATGTAATTTTTAAAACTTTCTAGTTTTTTTCTGTTGCTGTTCTCTGGACCCTTTCAAGTGTGATGAAGCCTATTTTAAATACATGATTTTAGCTTAAACCTATATGTACTGTATAGATTTTAAGACTGTTTGCCATCTGCCTTTTATTCCTGTAATATTTACTGCTGTATCTTCAAGGGTGATGCACATGTCTAACTTCAGAGGTAGATTTATTTCAGTGGAATTATCAGTGACAAAATTAAGCATGTGTACAAATCTTAGATTGCAGCCTCAAAAATATAAAAGCAGAAAAGCAAACAGAAGGCGTACAAAGGCAAATAACTTTGTGGCTCACCAGACTTACTTTTCCAGCAGTTTATTCATAAATAAGCTCTGGAAATGTGGATCTTCCTTGAGACTTTCCCTTGTCCTCAAGTTCTACCTGGGCTGCTGATTCAGTTAAAACCAAGGTGGGCTCCCACATAACTTCTGAAACTAATTGACATTGTACAGATTATCACCAACGCCCTCAGAATTATACAGAAATAGGTGTGAAGGCAGCACAAGCACTTTGGAAATGGTGCAAAACAAACCAATACACAGGTTGGAGCTCAAGTTCTCTGTGCGTGATTACAGATCTGTGCACCCAAATTGAGGAAAAACTGGTGGAATGCTATGCAGTTACAGAGCAGTGGTTATTTTCTACAAAGTTTGACATAAATTGCTTATGGAGTATATCCTGTCCAAAAGGTAAGTCATTCTGCAATACAAATAGCATCCCTGGATATTGTAATTTACAGGAACTGTTTGTAAGGTTACTGGGTAAAACCATTGCAATTTGTGTGTTGATGCAGAAATGTTTTCCATGGATGTTACAGGATGATGAACGGTACTGTGAGAACTTCTCGCAGAAAACACAGTATTCTCTAACATATGGGAATTAATTAATGCCACAGGAAAAATAGCCCCAAACCCACCTTTTTTATGAAGGAGAAAGATGGGATAATCCTTATGCGAGCTTTTTGCCAAACCAATGGGGGAAAGAGGGGAAAACCTAAACTTTGGCTGCATGCTTATGGGTAAGTTTATCTGATTTGAATTATACAAAATAATAGGTTCTTTCTATTCAAGTCTCATCCCGGACCCACCCCCCTTTTCCAGCCCTAGGGGAGGGAGCGTTAAATAATGGTCTGTGTAAACTGATGCTCATGCAGTAAGTTTGGAGAAGTGCTGCTTGTACAAGTTAAAGCAGGCAGCGAAGAAGGAGCAACCAAATAAAAAGCAGCTGCAGGAGCAAAGTGGACCTTTCTGAAACTGAAGACATGTCTTTCTTCACGAGAGTTTTGACCATGAAGTGCAAGCAGGCGTTGGAATCGGAGAGGACTTACTTTTACCAGGCTGTTTTTGCCAGCAGGTTTCACCAGCTGCCCAGGCTCTCCAGCAGCCCGTCCCTGGAGGTGCCGAACAGCTCGGCAGCGGCGGCGGGGAACAAAGGCCGGGAGATGGTGCCGGAGCCGGGGCGCTCAGGGGAGCTGCTGGAGCCCACCCCGCACCGGCTGGGCAGGGTGAAGAGCCTGCACGAAATGCCTGGACCCAACACCCTCTACAACCTCTACGAGTTCTTCTGGAAGGACGGCTTCGGCCGCATTCATGAAATCCAGGTACAGCTTACTGGGCTATTTAATATTTTGTCCACGCCAGGATTACTCAAACCTTCCCTCACAAAACATCGCTCAGCCCCCGCGTTCCCAGCACCGCAGCGGGGCACCGCCGCGCCGCCTTCCCGCTGTTACGGGAGGGCTGGGATTCAGAGGATCCCCCCCAGCTAAGCCCCGTCTCCCCAAGAGCTTGGTGGAGGTTTCAGCGTTTTTGTGTCGGTGAGGAGCCTACGAGTGCGGGGCTTGGAGCCGTGCCGACACCCCGCTCCCCGATTCCCCCCTTGCCCTCGTACGTGAGTTCACTGCCTCACCGGCACCCCTGTCCTTTGAGCTCTCCCCTTTCCATCTTTATGCGTATTTTGAACTTTTAGGTAGGTGCGTTAGACTTAAAAAATCCATTTTTTTGAACTGGATTGTTTCACCAACTTGCAGAGTTGTTGTTTTTGGCGGGCAGAGCTGGGAAATTTGGGCTTTCCTCGGACCCCGGACCGCAGCACCCACC
>NW_010178716.1:24117-24356 GCF_000695765.1 Mesitornis unicolor
TCCAACCCTCACTTCTACCCTGGCCTCCCCTTACATAAATATATACATTCGCATATATAGGTCCCCTGAGGGGGCGGTAGATGCGCCGCCCCCTTCCCCTCAGCAGGAGGCGGGCGGTTTGAAACCTTCCCGGGTGGGAGGGGTGTGTAGGGGGAAAGCAGGGGGGTAACGGTGGCGGCTGGCGTTGCCCGGCCGGCCCCTCCCCTTCCGGCCCCACTGGCTGGGGGGGGGGGGGGGGG